>NC_040282.1:36102352-36402352 GCF_004118075.2 Vigna unguiculata
ATATATTTTAAACAAAAACACAACTCTATGGAAAAAAAAAACTCAAGATATTAAGCACATTTTACCTTTACTTCCAAATGTTTAAGCAAGATAATTCATCAAAATTTAAGGACTTATAGTAAAGTTTTTAAATATAATCAAATTTTAATATAAATTTAACCAAATTAATGATTATTTTTCTGAACTAATTTCACTAAAATTGATGACAAATTCGCATAAATAACTTTTAAAATAAATAAAAACTTACTCTAAAAATTTGATCGATTAAAAATTATCCTAAACTTTCCAACTACTATCCGATTTTTAAAAAAACACAATTTACAAAGGAATGAAATTAGATAAAAGAAAGATAAAAGTTTTCTAGAAAAAGAGAGGAGCAGGAAAATTAAATGAAGGATGAAAGTGAGCAAAAACTTGAATTCTTTCACGTCTTTCGTCATAGTGGGTTACACATACACAAGATTAAATAAAATATAAGATAAACTTTTTCATATATTTCCTTCTAAAATCTAAAAATGTTGATTTCAACTTAAGATTCATTCAGAGACATTTTTATAAGAAATTAAAAGAATAGAAATAAAATAAAATAAGTTTTACTTTATTATATATATATATATATATATATATATATATATATATATATATATATAAATAAATTTATCAATTTAATTACTCAAATTCTCTGAAGAATTTCGAAGGCTCTCCATAGGCCTTAGATCCGGAAGTATAGCCAAAATAAATTATTAATCAATGAAATTAATTTATTCATATTTTTTTATTTTAATTTCTTGTGGGATAGTCTTTAACTTTAGTGGTGCTGACAAGCTTGTTCACAAAATTTCAACTTGATTATAAAATAGTTATTTTATGAAAGAACATTAATCAATAATCAATATCTGATTATAATTTGGTGTTATAGCAGACCCACTTGGAGTTTGGTAATAATATTTTGCTAACCGCATTAATTATCCAGAAAATAGGTTACTATTAATAACTATTTTTCCACCTACCAAATTGTTTTACTTACAGAAACACATTCCTAATAAAAGATTGGTGCTCCTGATAAAAATGATGATTATGTTTTACAAAATTTCGAAATTAAATTTGATCACCGATATATGGATCTTCTTGATGAATAATTTATCGTTATGAATTATTTTTTATTGATAATTAGTTTTGTGCTTTCCATGCCACTCATATTTATTAATCTTTGCATGATTTAAATATTTGTAATCCACAAATTGTATTCTTTTGAATTATATTTTTTTATTGTGAATAAGATTTTCGTAATGATAATACATAAATTTTACTTTTTATTCTCTTTACTTTTCTTTTCTTTTCTCTTTAGCTTGTGATCACAAAGATTCTAACGTGCTCAATTAGGTAAATGTACTTCTATCTTCTTCTTTTTTTTCTATACTGCATGCAGTACGATTTTTTTTTTTTATCTCTATATATTATCAATCTTATGTTTATCGCGGCTTGTATAAAGTTGAAATATTTTTTAAATAATAACTGTACAAAGTGAATTTCTATAAAAAATATGAATAATTATGACCACGTCAGATCTCGTATATTTGAGGAATTACTTATATTAGATATATTTCATAGTAGGTTTAGTACTTATATTAGTAGTAATAATTTAATATTATTTTATCTATTTTTGATTAAGTGTGACCCTAATTTTTTAGAAAAAATCGATGGAATCATTTTATCATTAGAGATGATGAGCCGATATTTGTTAATGTAACTATCCACCTTTTTTATATATTTATTATCGAATTAATAATAGGATAAAAAAAGAAATGACATTAACATTTTAATAAAAGAATAACGTTGAGTCTCTTTTAAAAATAAAAAAAATTATAAAAACACAATTGAGTAAAAAATAAATAAAAGAAATATATTTAACTAAAGATAAAATATCGAATCATTGATAAAAATATAGGAACAACAACTATTACTAAACTTATAGGATATTATGTGAGAACCCCTCTCTGCCACCACTTTATAAAAAACAAAAACCCACTGTCTCTCCCTAATACCCTCTCCTTCCCTTACTCTTTCTCTGCCTTCTCTCTACCAAATTCGCCCAAAACTTTGCTGCAGTAGGTCTAACCCTCTTCCCTGTTGCAGAATTTAGGGCTGAAGCAAGATCAGAACCACTTCCCCAAGCTGAGTTTTCCTTTCCTACGCGTAAGTCAACTTATATCCCCCTCATATTCTGATTTTCGAATTCTAAGTAATTCCAGCATTTTGGACTGTGGTAGAATCTGTTCTCACCAATTGCATTTGTAATTCAGTGCCTTAGGTTGGGAGGTTGAGGTATTATCTTTGGTTGAAGAGTAATTTCTAGTGGAAATTCCAAAGGTAAGGGGGGTTAACGAATTTTTACTCAAATCATTTAGAATTTGTCTTGATAAGTCTGAGTTGCATGTTTAATTATTAAATTGATGATTGAATTGCGTGATTTCTGTGTGTTGATGATTTTATGATGAATCTGGACTCTTGCATGTAAGAACAGGCTTGAAAACTGGTATTTTCGCCTGGGCGAGTGGCTCTCGCCTGAGCGAAACTATCAGAGAAATCACCCATGTTCCTGCTCGAAGTCTCGCCTAGGCGAGCTGGAGTCGCTTAAGCGAGAGCTGTCCTCGTCTAAGCGAACCAGCCTAGCTTGAGCGAGAGTTCGCTCAGGTTTTTAATTTCGCCACTGTTAGAGTCTCGCCTAGGCGAGATTGACTCGCTTGAGCGAGACGGCCTCTCGCCTAGGATGGATTTTCTAGCTTGGGCGAGGGTCACTGCAGTGGATGGCTTGGAGTCTTGTTTTAATGAGTGAAATGATATGAAGAATTGTAATTATGTGCAGTTACCCTCCTATATGCTTGAAATGTTGTTATGAACATAGTGAGAATTGAATAGTTGATGATTGTGAATGATGAGAAGTTGTGTTTGTAATGGAGTTTCAAGGGAAATTCATAAGAGCTTGTTAGTGTGTAAGGACATGAGGAATTCATATTGGATGGCATCCTGAAATTCCAATAATCATTCATGCTCATGTAGAGTAGAATGGATTATGTCGTGAGGAGTAGCAGGAGGTCCTAGTCTTTGGACTCGATAGAGCCTTAGACGCGAAGGGGACTTACCCTGTGAGAGGTTGGGTGATAACCCCTTGTGTCCAAACTCTGCAGAGTTTGGGAACCGTCACAGGTGCAAGCCACCAAGAGCTCCAATGTCGCTTACACAATCCGGATATCGAGTCTAGAATTTTATGTATAATTGCAATATGTTTGTGATTGATATTTTCAATATGAATTGTACGTTTTTCTCTCAAATCTCAGTTTGCTCACCCTTATCGTTTATGTCTGTTTTTCCTTATGTTTTCTCCTTGCTATGATCACCTGCTGTTGGTGTGAGTAGGGCCGAGTCCAGATGATGATGCCCCTCTCTCTAGCAGGAGCTGAGTGATTGATTAACAGTTCCGTGATAGTTCTCGCGGATTAAACACCTTGTAGTTTTGGGATGTTTTAGTTTATGTTTGAGTACCTATGTTCTTCACCAGGAATTCATAGGATATGTTTTGGATGACTGTATCAGCTGTATATTCTATATTGCTGCTCTCTTTACTATCTGCTGTGCTTAATCATAATATAATGTTTTATTTGATAGCGTGAAAAACTATTAAATGGGATGTTACATATTGGATATTACAACACATTTATATGCAATGAATTTTAGCTATGCCATTAAGAAAGAAAGAAAACATTTGATTAGATAATACTCGAAATATGATTTTCTTCGTCATTATCTTCATAAATTTAAAGATTTGAATACCTTATACTCGCAAAAGACCTTCTTGTGGAACAGTTTAAGAAATAAATGACCACCACGAAACTTTATAATTCTTCCAAAACTTGTTATGTTTTGAATAAGTTTATGGTTGTAGGATTTTAAAATTATAGCATTTAGAAGAAATACTTCACAATTGACACTGGAAAAAAAATTATTGATGACATGTCAGAGAAAACATTGTTTTAATGTAACCAATACCATAAAAAAAGGTTTTAAAAATATTTTGAATAAATTTCTTATATTTTTTGTGTTTGAGAAACATAATATTTAAATATTCAATATTAAAAGAAGAATTAAATATTATGTATTAAAAGGAGAATTATTTCTTCAATATCAAATATTTAGAAAGAAATTACAATTGTATATACTTTTCAAATTACAATACACAATAAAATTTGATAAGAACCAAAACATTTATTACATTTAAAAAGTTAATGAAATCTAGTTGATAAAATTTTAAAAAGTATAAAAAAAACAAATATTTAAATTAAAGAGTATTTTAAATGTTTAGTTACTTCAATTTTTTAAATTCTAATGAAATATCTTTTTTATATATTCTAACGTGCAGTACGAATACTTTTTTTTCTATACTACATGCAGTACGAATATTTTTTTTTATCTCTATATATTATCAATCTTATGTTTATCGCGGCTTGTATAAAGTTGCAATATTTTTTAATAATAACTGTACAAGTGAACTTCTATAAAAAAAATATGAATAATTATGACCACGTCAAATATAACGTTCCATTTAATTAATATGCATAATTAAAAGAAACGCCACACATAAATAGTATAATAATGCAGTACTGGGATCCTTAATGTCATCCCTACAAAACTAGGCACACCACGATGCTAACAGAAACAGGATAACGATTTTACTACAAGTCTATAAATCCAAGAACAACAAATACATGAGTCATAGCCCTAAAGAAAAGCCCAAAAGAAACTAAAGTCCAATCCACGCGGACTATGCAGCGGAGTTATCACCTCCCTGTTGTCCATGGGTGTTCCTCGCCTCTGCTCACACCAACAAGTTGATGATCATCGCAAAAGAGAGTACCACACAGCAGAACACACAACAATGAAAGTAGGGTAAGCTAGAGCACAAAAGAATTCATCCATACATTCAGTTATATTTACACAATCATACATTCGTCTCAGACAAGCATGTTATGACTCCTCAGGCAATACACTACGACATGACTCGACTAATCCGGATACGTATAACTTGGTTGGATTCAGCGGATGCTTGCACTTGTGGTGGATACCTCTGCTCACCCCCGAGCTGCTCACCCCCGAGCTATGTGTTACAAGTGTTACAATGAATCAGTTTTCCCTCACCACAAGGTTAGCCCTTAATGAATTTCAGGCCTCTTGCTACCCTCACCACAGGAGTCAGTCTGCTCTAGGTGAGACTAACTGACCCCTTAGAGCGTCAGGATACAACCTTACCTTGAATCCTTACCTAGTTATACAGATGGGGCACCACCATAGACACCCACTAACAGGGGCCATGGAATTACGTCCCGACCACTAAAGCGCAACCCCGGAGGTCTCACCTAGAGACTCCAAGGAATTACACATTGACACGGACCAAAAATCATAAATCAAAAAAAGAGAGAACACTAATCATGCTTACAATTTCATACCAACCCCTGAACATAAATTCTCATTCATATCGCATGTTGAATCCATACCACTAGTCATTTCCACCCCATGAATATAGGGCCTCATCTCATATCAATACCATGTCCCTTTAATTCCAACCCACTCATTTATTTCGCATGCCAAGTTCCCACAATATCCATCATTCACCGTTCATGAATTATATCCCACATACATAGCAATCCATTATACATATTTCTCATCATATCAATCATACCCAAACAATACCAATCATCCAAGAGCAACCAAACCACCAAACCACGCAGTGCCTCGCCCAGCCCCTCGCTCAGGCTGAAGGGTCTCGCTCAGGCGAGTCCCCCTTCGCCTAGGCGAGGGCTCAAAACAGAAATAGGAATCATCGCGGGATCTCGCTTAGGCGAGACCCTCTCGCCTGGGCGAGTTGTTTGCTCGCTCAAAATAATGAGTTGGCCGCCTTGGCGACCTTTGGCGAAAAAGGTTTGGGCGAGCCTCCGCCAGACTCGCTTAGGTGAGTCCGACTCGCCTGGGCGAGATTACCAGTTCTCGCCCTGGACTCACCTGCAGCAGATGTGTTTTCCAAACCAACCATTCATACCAAGCATTCCACGCACAACCAAATAGTGATCAATCCATACAAACATAAAGCAAACTCAAGGACAAGCTACAAGCAACATACACTCAAAATCCCTAACTTCCCGTACCTGGAAAGGGTTTACAGAACCTTGACTAATGAGCTGAAAACAGAAGGTACACGGAACAAAGGGGCGGATTAATACGAAACCCTAACTGTGAAATACAAAGGAAAAGCAATGGAACTCATACGATCTAGAAAGGGGCACTTACGTGGAGTAGGAACTGGTTCAGAGCTAGTTCGAGAAGGCTTGGGACAAAACCCTAGCAGAGCGTCCTATGAGAGTAAGGGGGATGACGACTGGTTTCTGAAAGAGTGAAAGCGTACGCATTAGGGCAGACTAGGATCAATTTTATCCTTTGGGTCAGCTCTTAGACCCATCAGATTTGGGGCAGCCATTTATGTTAAAGGCAGAAAAAGAACAGGGCCTTAAATCAGATCAGTATATTTGAGGAATTACTTATATCAGATATATTTCGTAGTAGGTTTAGTACTTATATTAATAGTAATAATTTAATATTATTTTATCTATTTTTGATTAAGTGTGACCCTAATTTTCTAGAAAAAAATCGATGGAATCATTTTATCGTTAGAGATTATGAGTCATATTTGTTAATATAACTATCCACCTTTTTTATATATTTATTATCCAATAATAGGATAAAAAAAAGAGAAATGACATTAACGTAATAAAAGAATAACGTTGAGTCTCTTTAAAAAAATAGAAACATGCAAAAAATAATAAAAGAAAGATATTTAACGAAAGACAAAATATTGAATCATTGATAAAAATATAGGAACACAAAATACTATTAAACTTATAGGATATTAGATATTGCAATACATTTATATGTAATGAATTTTAGTTATGCCATTAAGAAAAAAAGAAAACATTTGATTAGATAATACTAGAAATATGATTTTCTTCGTCATTACCTTCATAAATTTAAAGATTGAATACCTTACTCTCAAAAGACCTTCTTGTGGAACAGTTTAAGATAAATGACCACAAGAAAACTTTATAATTCTCCAAAACTTGTTATGTTTTGAATAAATTTATGGTTGTAGGGTTTTAAAATTGTAGCATTTAGAAGAAATACTTCACAATTGACACTGTGGAAAAATAATTATTGATGGCAACATGTTAGAGAAAACATTGTTTTAATGTAACCAATACCATAAAAAAGGTTTTAAAAATATTTTGAATAAATTTCTTATATTTTTGTGGTTGAGAAACATAATATTTAAATATTCAATATTAAAAGAAGAATTAAATATTCAATATTAAAAGAAGAATTGGTTCTTCAATGTCAAATATTTAGAAAGAAATTACAATTGTATACTTTTCAAATTACAATACAGAATAAAATTTGATAAGAATCAAAACATTTATTGCATTTAAAAATGTAAATGAAATCTAGTTGATAAAGTTTTAAAAAGTATAAAAAGAAAACAAATATTTAAATTAAAGAGTAGTTTAAATGTCTAGTTACTTCAATTTTTTAAATTCTAATGAAATATCTTTTTTTATATATTAATAAAAGTTATAACATATCATTTGATCAAAATCACACAAAATAAATATTAAACTAATAATAATAGATTTTAACATATATCTTTCATATTTGAATTTCAATATATGTTGGATGGTGATAAAAATAATTTATGACAATTACATTAAATTATTATGTTATTATAAATAAATTTTATTTATAATTGTAATGATAAAATTACGCGTAGGATAATGAGTTAGAAAATATAAATAATTATATAAAAAATACCAAAATAGTAATTTACACACAATAAAAATAAACAACAAATAAAAATATTAAAAAAATATTTTAATGTGTGTCTTAGAAACAAGCTTAGAGATCATTGAATAAAATAGTACAAAGAAAAACAAATGTGTAATTAAGATATGATAAGATGAAAAATACTTCATAGATTTAAGAAAACTTTTCAAATATCAACTTAGTCGATAGTTGAGAGATAACGAAAATTGTTTTAATGAACAAAAGAGTTTTCAAATAAAATAAAAAATTAATAATAATAAAATAAAGAAGATAAATTTGTTATATTACCTAGTAAAAGAAGAAAGGTCTATGTAATTGAACATTTAAATTGAAATTGTTAAATATTTTCAATATAGTAAATACAAATATTAAAAAGAGTAGAAATGTTATTAACATATCTTATTGAAGATCTATACATAGGTTATTAACATATTAGGGGAAAATGTTATTTTTCATTTTCTGTAACATACGAAACATAGTTCTTTTATAACATAGGACAAAAAGGGAAAGTTGCTTTGAATTTTTGAAGAGTATTTGTCTATTGATACCAATGTTTGATTATCAAATACAGCGTACTAGACATAAACGACAACCTTTTCAAGTGTTGTTGTTGTTGAAAAGAAATTAAAAGTGTTTTTAAAAGGAAAATCAAGCTAAATGTGGGAAAGAATCATACTACTTAAATGCTTTGAATAATATAATCTTTAGTAAAAAAACAGAATCATTCTCATAATTTTTTTATGATATTCATCACGTATAGAATAGAATAAAGAGGTGAAACAGGAAAAGGAGAGGAATAGAAAGAACCTTATACCTCCAGAAGAGAAAAAGGGATACGTGTGGATATTGTTACAAAGATTTAAATAGAACAATATAAATTATTATGTGAAAAAGAAATGGAGGATGAATAGTGGTTTAAATGAGTAAATATGTATAAAAAAAAAGAGAGAGAATGAAAGAAGGAAGAAGGGAAATGAGAGAAACCTTTACAAACTTGAGTGTAAAGAAACGAGCAGAGATATATAATCTAGATATTCGGCCTTTTTGTATTTCAGAATCTCTCGAGTCAAAATTGTAAAAATGGGTCGATTACTTTTTATTTTTAAAATAGGAACAAGTCGTCAAGACGATATTACAGGTAAAGTCGTCCTGTCTTCTCTCCTGCCGGTTTTTATTTTTATTTTTTAGAAAAAGCAAAGTCATTATACATGAGAACCGTATCAATTTAAAGAAAAAGTGAAGTCTTCAGGAGGATATATGACGACTTCACTTTTCAATTTTTTTTTATTTTATTTTGTGACACTTTTCCGGTTTTAAATTTTTTTTATGTTTTTTTTTTCTTTTCTAGAGATTATATATTTAAAAAATTTAAAACTGAAGACATCCTCTTCCCTAATTAATTCAGAGTGTTTCTGTTTTTCCTGATTGGGTATGTACATTCATCGTCTCAAGCTGTATCCCGTTTGCTTTTCCTTGGCTTCTAATTACTTTCCCAATTGAAGTAAACTCAAATTGAAATGCAGAACTTCAACGTGTTACAAAAACTTAAAACTTCAATGTGTTACAAAAAATAAAAATAAAAATTGAAAAGTAAAGTCTTGACCTGACGACTTCACTTTTTTCTCCAAAAAAATTCAAAAAATTTATTTTTACAAATTTTGCTTCAAAACAACCTTAAAATAAATAAAAGAAACCTAGATATTCATATGTTACCGCTACAAAATCCAAAATAAATGTTTTTCTCACATCATTATTTTGGTATGAATAGTTTTTTTCATTTTTTTCATTTTTTTTTACGATAATAAATAAAAACTGTAATAATAAACTAAATATTTCTTATTTACCTCATTTGTTGTTCATTTCTTTTATATATATATATATATATATATATATATATATATATATATATATATATTTTTTTTTTTTTCTTTTCATTTTGTATTTCTTTCTTTTTTATTGAATAAAACACAAGAAAAAAGATTTGATAATTTTGACATAATTTTAATTCAAAATATTTTAGACTAAAATTGTATCAACTTAGTACAATTTTAATTTAAAAAATACTTTGAACTAAAGTTATGTTATATCGACACCACTCTCGTATTTAACATGACTTAAAAGTTTTATAAGATGTTATTTTCAATGACATATTAAAAGTTACATGTCCTCGATCTACATCCATATGCTATATATATGTCTTTAGATAAATGTGCATGAGTTCCAACCCTAATTGAAAGAGAAAGAAAAATTCCTCTAAGTATAAATGTTAGTTGATATATAGGAATATGGGTTGACAACAATTTATATAGCATCATTGATGATGATGGAATATTGTGAGAAAAGTTTATCAAACTTTTGTTTTATGAAGGGTGATGCAGAAAGTTGTTCATTGACATTGGAAATGATTAAAAAAAGCGATAACAAGGACATGAAAGCATATATAGATGGAACCTCAAGGAAGCTAAAATGTACAAATTCATGGGACCACCACCATCTTATTAGATGCAAATTCATGGTTCTTTTTGTTATACAAGAATCACATATTTCAAGGATATAGTTCCTCGTTCCATTTCAATTTGGTTGGCTTTGCCAATGGAATACCCTACAAAAACTTGGATCTCTCTCTCTTTCTTTTTGTTTTCAGCATCATCCCCTCTTATGACGAAACCCACTTCATAAAAAAGAATTGAAAAGCGATACTATGATTTAGTATATCTTAAAAAAATGGGTTAAATATGTTGCAGGTTTTTTACTTTTAGTGAAAATTGGAATTAGTCCCTCTCAAAAATTTTGAACTAATTTAATCATTTATCTTTAGAAATACGTGAATTTAATCCTTTAAATCATTTTTTTAAATTTATATTTGACATTTCAAACGTGTTTCTCACCTAACATTGTAGCAAACATGTGTCAAACAGTGTAAACAGACTAAAATACTATAATGAAATGTGTTTGAAACGTCAAATAAACTTAATACAATCTTGTTAAAAGGACTAAATCTATGCATTTACATAAGTAAGAGACTAAATTAGTTCAAGGTTTTCAAGAGGGACTAATTTCGATTTTTACTTAAAGTTGAAGGACCAAAAACATATTTAACCCTAAAAAATTTATAGATTGAAATTATTTATATGGAAAACTTTTTCTCGTTTAACTTTTTCAAAATTAGATTTTTAACTTATACTAAGTTAGTTTTAATTTATACTCTTTTAAGAAACCTTTCTACAAATATTTTTAGAACAGAAAAATAAAAGGAAAATAATGTTTTACAAACATTTATGAGAAACTTAGTATATGATTAGTAGCTTTTTATTGAATCCTTGTGAGCTTATTGACTCCAATAATATAAGGAAAAGTTTAAGTAGTAGTGGAGGATAAAATCGCATGCATATTTGGCTGATATCATCACTCCATTTAATTAACAAGGATCTTTGATGTGTGTGTGCTAAGATGCATAAAAGTGTGAATACATTTAAAAAAAAAAATGCATAGGAGAATATTTATGTTCCTACGTCTCTAATTACATGCTTTCAACTTTATATGCATGACGACATGCATGTTTTCTCCACAGGGTTTTCACATACTGCATAATATAATTAACATGTTAATTAGCATAAACATTATATTGTGAATCTAAATTTTTTATTAATTTGAGTGTTTAAATGTGATCATCCATTTTCATAGTATTTCGGCCTTATCTGAAATTTCAGAGAATAACTATTGAAAGCTTATACTTCACTTGGAATTTATCCTAATCAACATTCACCATATATATTCCTTTTAAATATCTCATTACTTTTCACCACATAACCTTTAATTTCAAACATAGTTATACCAATCATTATTGAGCTTGAATTTAAGGATTGTTATTAGTTTAAAAATCCCTTTAAAGTTTAAGATTAGTTTACATGTCAATAATTATAAAGTTACTATCATGGCATTATTAAATATTTTAACTTGGTCTCTAATTGACTAAAATATTATGTAGTTATCAAGTCAAAGTATTATTATAGCTAACTAATAACTAATTATTATGTAGTTTTCTGTTTTTATGTAGTTTTCTTCTTTCCTTAACTTCTTAAACATTATATATTGTGTGGCATCTATTTCTACACACAAAAAGATGAGAACCAACAATGTTAATGGAGATAGAAGAGATATTGTTAACAATAATAGTGTTCCCTTGCCACCATGTCTTGGTAGTCAGCAAAATGCAGCAATCATTGCTAACGATGGAAGCTCCATAGACTATACAAAAGGAAGTTTCATAAGATGCAAAATTTTCCGAGGTTTTAAATGGGGGAAGATCATATTTTGGTGTTTATATATATTTTTATAACAATCTTAATGTTGGCTATTATATATATATATATATATATATATATATATATATATATATATATATATATATATATATATATATATATATATATATATATATATAAAATTTATAATATCTTATTTGTAAAATAGAGTATTAAAGTTTTCTAATATCTAGGCCACTCATCTACCTTTTTATGTATCAAATTTATTTATTTTTATTTTTATATTTATCTTATCGTATTTATTTATTTAAAAATTTTGATTTTGTATATTTAAATATACAATTAATAACTTTTCAAAATCTTTTATCTCTTCTCAATTATCTTTCATTTAATTTAAACTTTCATATTCTAATATGTGATTTCATTATCTTTTTGTCAAAATAATTTTAATAGTTTTAAATCACAATATATATTTTTAATGAAATTTAAAATATCTTTTTATATACTTTTTTATATATTTTTTTATTACAAAAAAGTTTATCTTTTCAAAATTATACATATAATGTATTTTTTTTTATATGGATGAAATCTCCATAGATTACAAGATATATATAATGATTATCTATTATAATTTATTCAAATATTAAAATTTGTAATATCTTATTTCTAAAATATAGTATTAAAGTTTTCTTATATCTAGAAAACTCATCTATGTTTTTATGTATCAAATTTATTTATTTATTTTTATATTTATCTTATGGTATTTATTTATTTAAAAATTTTGATTTTGTATTATTAAATCTACAATTAAAAACTTTTCAAAATCTTTTATCTTTTCTCAATTATCTTTCATTTAATTTAAACTTTCATATTCGAATATGTGATTTCATTATCTTTTTGTCAAAATAATTTTAATAGTTTTAAATCACAATACATATTTTTAATGATATTTAAAATATCTTTTTATATACTTTTTTATATTTTTTTTTATTCCTCAAAAGTTTATCTTTTCAAAATTATATATATAATGTAATTTTTTTTATATGGATGAAATCTCCATATATTACAAGATATATATCAAAGATTATCTATTATAATTTATTTAAATATGAAAATTTATAATATCTTATTTCTAACATAGAGTATTAAAGTTTTCTTATATCTAGACCACTCATCTATCTTTTTATGTATAAAATTTATTTATTTATTTTTTTAGTTATCTTATGGTATTTATTTATTTAAAAATTTTGATTTTGTAATTTTAAATCTACTATTAAAAACTTTTCAAAATCTTTTATTTCTTCTCAATTATCTTTCATTTAATTTAAACTTTCATATTCTAATATATATTTTCAATGAAATTTAAAATATCTTTTTATATACTTTTTCATATTTTTTTTATTCCAAAAAAGTTTATCTTTTCAAAATTATACATATAATGTATTTTTTTGTTTTTTTTATATGGATGAAATCTCCATAGATTACAAGATATATATATGAATGATTATCTATTATAATTTATTCAAATATGAAAATTTATAATATCTTATTTCTAAAATAGAGTATTAAAGTTTTCTTATATCTAAACCACTCATCTATCTTTTTATGTATCAAATTTATTTATTTATTTTTATATTTATCTTATGGTATTTATTTATTTAAAAATTTTGATTTTGTATTTTTAAATCTACAATTAAAAACTTTTCAAAATCTTTTATCTCTTCTCAATTATCTTTCATTTAATTTAAACTTTGATATTCTAATACGTGACTTCATTATCTTTTTGTCAAAATAATTTTAATAGTTTTAAATCACAATATATATTTTTAATGAAATTGAAAATATCTTTTTATATATTTTTTATTCCTCAAAAGTTTATCTTTTCAAAATTATATATATAATGTGTTTTTATTTATTTTTTTATATGGATGAAATCTCCATAGATTACAAGATATATATCAATGATTATCTATTATAATTTATTCAAATATGAAAATTAATAATATCTTATTTCTAAAATATAGTATTAAATTTTTCTTATATCTAGACAACTCATCTATGTTTTTATGTATCAAATTTATTTATTTATTTTTATATTTATCTTATGGTATTTATTTATTTAAAAATTTTGATTTTGTATTTTTAAATCTACAATTACAAACTTTTCAAAATCTTTTATCTCTTCTCAATTATCTTTCATTTAATTTAAACTTTCATATTCTAATATGTGATTTCATTATCTTTTTGTCAAAATAAATTTAATAGTTTTAAATCACAATATATATTTTTAATGAAATTTAAAATATCTTTTTATATACTTTTTTATATTTTTTTTATTGCTCAAAAGTTTATGTTTTCAAAATTATATATAATGTATTTTTTTGTTTTTTTATATGGATGAAATCTCCATAGATTACAATATATATATCAATGATTATCTATTATAATTTATTCAAATATGAAAATTTATAATATCTTATTTCTAACATAGAGTATTAAAGTTTTCTTATATCTAGACCACTCATCTACTTTTTATGTATCAAATTTATTTATTTATTTTTATATTTATCTTATGGTATTTATTTATTTAAAAATTTTGATTTTGTATTTTTAAATCTACAGTTAAAAACTTTTCAAAATCTTTTATCTCTTCTCAATTATCTTTCATTTAATTTAAACTTTCATATTCTAATATAATATGTGATTTCATTATCTTTTTGTCAAAATAATTTTAATAATTTTAAATCACAATATTTATTTTTAATGAAATTTAAAATATCCTTTTATATACTTTTTTATATTTTTTTTATTCCGAACAAGTTTATCTTTTCAAAATTATACATATAATTTTTTTTATATGGATGAACTCTTCATAGATTACAAGATGTATATAATGATTATCTATTATAATTTATTCAAATATAAAAATTTATAATATCTTATTTCTAAAACAGAGTATTAAAGTTTTCTTATATCTAGAACACTCATCTATATTTTTATGTACCAAATTTATTTATTTATTTTTATATTTATCTTATGGTATGTATTTATTTAAAAATTTTGATTTTGTATTTTTAAATCTACAATTAAAAAAATTTCAAAATCTTTTATCTCTTCTCAATTATCTTTCATTTAATTTAAACTTTCATATTCTAATATGTGATTTCATTATCTTTTTGTCAAAATAATTTTAATAGTTTTAAATCACAATATATATTTTTAATGAAATTTAAAATATCTTTTTATATACTTTTTTATATATTTTTTAGTCCTAAAAAGTTTATCTTTTCATAATTATACATATACTGTATTTTTTTTGTTTTTTTTATATTGACGAAGTATCCATAGATTATAAGATATATATCAATGATTATTTATTATAATTTATTAAAATATGAAAATTTATAATATTTTATTTCTAACGTAAAGTATTAAAGTTTTCTTATATCTAGACCACTCATCTATCTTTTTATGTATCAAATTTATTTATTTATTTTTATATTTATCTTATGGTATTTATTCATTTTAAAATTTTGATTTTGTATTTTTAAATCTACAATTAAAAACTTTTCAAAATCTTTTATCTCTTCTCAATTATCTTTCATTTAATTTAAACTTTCATATGTGATTTCATTATCTTTTTGTCAAAATAATTTTAATAGTTTTAAATCACAATATATATTTTTAATGAAATTTAAAATATCTTTTTATATACTTTTTTATATATTTTTTTATTCCTAAAAAGTTTATCTTTTCAAAATTATATATATAATGTATTTTTTTGTTTATTTTTTATATGGATGAAATCTCCATAGATTACAAGATATATATCAATGATTATCTATTATAATTTATTCAAATATGAAAATAAAGTCCAAATTTTAGGTCCGATCCAATTATGAAAGTCTATATATTGAAGGTTTCGTAAATGTTAAAACACACTTGAAGAAGAAACTTCTTCTAAATACATTTGATGAAATAAGCTCATTGTGAAAGCTGAAGGCATTAGATTTCATCATCATTCTAGTATTCAGATATGTTTAGGAGTAACTAATTCCTTGGGTTGAGTGTAATGAAGTATTAATTATTTGTGGATTCATCATTCAATATTATTCTTTTCCCTCATCTCTTTGTTTTATTCTTTTTTCAATTGCATAGTCTAGGAATTTTCCACATATTGATCCAAAAGATAGTTTGGGAAACCTGATTATGATAAATAGCTAATTAATATCACATTCTAAACATAGATGTGGTCATTGGTCATTCTTAACATCTGTCAGGTTTTACAGAGGGGGTTTCACACATAAGACACTGACACCACTCTCAACCCAAAACCTTAAGGCAATGGGTTTATGGGTCTTTATTCTTATATAGTTCTCCCCCTCAAGGGTGAGTCCCTTCAACCACATTGGTACACTCCCCCTCCAACAGAAGCTGCCCAACCACGAGTACTCCTTTTCTGCCCTTTTCTGTACCGCCGTTCTTCTTAACGGGACACGCTTACCTGGAACCCTTATCTGGGACTTTTGCCAGGAAGACTTTCGATACTAGGACCATACTGGTACTGCACTCGTCTGAGCCGGTATTAACCATCGGCTCTGATACCACTTGTCAGGTTTTACAGAGGGGGTTTCACTGGGGAGAACAACACCAATGAGATCTGAGCCTAACCACATAAGACACTGACACCACTCTCAACCCAAAACCTTAAGGCAATGGGTTTATGGGTCTTTATTCTTATATAGTGCTCTACTTTCTCAATTCTGGTCAATGTGGGACTTAGACTCACACTTGGATTCCTAACAACATCATCATATAATTCATTAATGCGAACTTAATAATAACAATGTCTAGAAATAGAGTTTTTATTATTCAGGTTTAGGCTTGTTTGCGACAAAATCAAGGTTTGTTACAAAATGTGTGAATGTTAGAAAATGAAGTAGAAATATATTGTTTGTTGTTTTTATTTTGAATGAAATCATGAAACTCAATCCCGATGAAGTTTTTACCATGTAATTTCTTAAATCAAGTTGATATTTCCATAGAATTTCGGTTGCTTCTTTATTTAATGTTTATATATATATATATATATATATATATATATAAATATTTCAATCATTTATCTTTTTATATATTTTTTCTATATATCCAATTTATTTGTATATTTATCTTATTTATGTATTTAATCTATTTATATTTCTATCAATCTATTTACTATTATAAATAAATACAAAATAAATAAATTAATGCAAATGTACAATTAAAAATATTTCAGAATCTTCTATCTCCTCTCAGTCATCTTTCATTTAATTTAAACTTTCATATTCTAATATGTGATTTCATTATTTTTTTGTCAAAATAATTTTAGTACTTTTAAATCAACATATATTTTTAATAAAATTTAAAATATCATTAAATTAATTAGTGACCAATTTAATGACTAATTCATTTGGTACCCAAAACCTTGGTAGCTAATTTTAAAGACCTATTTAGTGACCAATTACAAATTTTTATTCATAACAGTGACTATTTTAGTAACAAATAATTTTTAGTTTTTCAGATTGGTATCTAAATTGGTCACTATAGTTACTAACAATTATTGGTTACTCTTTAGGAGTTTTCTTGTTTTGTGTGTGTGTGTGTATATATAATTGACAAATATTATAAAAATTTATTTTTTGGTTGAATAATTATTGCATATGGGATGTAATTGTAATGTTTATTTTTGTATAGTATTATGGATGCAAAGTTGGTGAAGATGAATAAAGAAATTTATGAAAAGCTTGTATATACTGGCGAGTTGGGAGATGTAACAAAAATCCGTGCAAATTTATGCATGCAGAAACACCGTCTCCATATACTTCCTATCCCGGTATCAATGCCAAAAGCAAAATTTGTGGGAAAAAGCATCATTCATCTTCTAAGATTATCTCCAAGTCCAAGAAAACTTTGGTTCAAAAGAGTGAAGATAGAGACGGGACAAATGTTGTAGTGTCCAAGAAATCATCTCGTACTATATGGAAGTATTGGACCAACAACAAGTGTTTGTATGGTGAACAATGCATCAATTTGCATTCATGGTTTCAAAGTGATGAATTGTCCACAATAATAGAGCTTCACCAACATAAAAAGGTATGCACTTCAAAATCCATAATTAGTAATACAAAATATATTTTGGATAATGGATATTTAGAATAATAATTCAATTGAAATTGATATGATTACATTTTTTGATATTAGGCTATAACTGGAATTACACTTCTAGTTGGAACCAACAAACTTTATTCTGGAAGCACTGATGGCACTATTCGGATATGGGATTGCCATACAGGTCAATCCCTTAAAGTCATAAATTTTGGCAAAGAGGTTAACTCCTTGATAAGTGAGGGGCCATGGATTTTTGTTGGTTTAAAGAATGCTATCAAGGTAAACACTTTTTTGTCCTTGTTTTATTTTAATTTATAATAATGTTCTACTTATAGGAGTAGTATAAGCAAATTGATTTTGTGGATGTGTTTGTTATAAAGGCTTTTAATAGCAAGACCAATTTAGAGTACACTCTTGATGGACCCAAAGGACGGATCCTTCACATGATTGTTGGAAACAACATCCTTTTTGCTGGGGTAGAGGTAATAATCCATATAGAAGTTAAATGTTATCCATGTTAAACTCTACTTTTTTTTCTTTCTTCTTATGCAGTAAATTAATTGATTGAGTTTTATGCTTCATTACATTAAGATTTTTTGAATTGTCTAAACATCTAGTGCCTTTTACCTTATCAATTATTTCATTGTAATTGCTTATGCTAGAACTTTTTTTCCTTGATTAGGTTAAGAATTCTTGTTTTTTAAACATTTGTTTCTATTGTCCATTGATTTATGTATTTTGTAATTTTTAAAATTTTTAGGATGGTGTCATTACTGCATGGAGAGAAAGCTCTGAAACTAAGTCTCCTTTTGAATTGGCTGGCTCACTGATTGGCCACACTAAATCTGTGGTTTGCCTAAGAGTTTCCCTAACTGTTGGATGTAATATGTTGTATTCGGGATCCATGGACCAAAGCATAAAGGTATGTCTATCGTGAGTTGATGTCGAAATTTTTTTTTCTTGTATTGTGTCAAATTTCCTTGAATTACAAAGTGACTAAATCAGTTATCACTCACTATCCAAATCTTGTTATCATGTTTTCTTCAGGTCTGGAACATAGATACATTACAATGTACAATGACACTTAATGAGCATACTAGTGTAGTCACATCCCTTCTCTGCTAGGAATGATATTTGTTTTCAAGTTCATCTGACGGCACAATTAAAATCTGGGCAATGACAAAAGTGGGAACTTTGAGTGTGGTATATACACACAACGAACAAAGCGTAAGATACCCAATCATTTGGTTGTACTTTTCTTAGAAAACAAGCTAACAATAGTATTAAAGAAGTTGGTCAATTCACAAAATTCATTATGCTATTATACAGGGTATTATATCACTTTTTGGGATACATGACGCAAATGGCAAGCCAATATTGTTTTCCTCTTGTACATGAAATTTAGTTTCCATGTACGAATTGCCATCGTAAGTAAACTTGAATTATATTTCCTCTTATACTACTACATATTACCGTGTTGGATATTGTTGCATATTTTAACCATGTCCTTTTCCTGTATAGATTTTCAGAGAGGGGCTGTTTATTTGCTAAGAAAGACATTACATCATTTGAGTTAGTCGCTGATGGAGGACTCTTTCTCACTGGAGATGGGGCTGGTTTGCTTAGGGTGTGGAAATGGAATGAGTTACCTAAGCTGGCATCTAATTAAGATGTTTTCTATATTCTTTAAACATGAATTTATCTTTTGTTAGCAAAATGCATTGTGTTCTTCATTCTTATGCATGTCATCTTTTTTGTCATCTTACATCATTAATGCATCTACGTAGCATATACATTACATCTTGTTTATTCATCAAAAGACATGTTTAAATGGAACTTCATCATCTTAACTCTTAGTTCCAAGTCTGTTCACTGATTTTCTAAGTACATTGTTCATATATGTTTCATGATGATGAGTACTTGTTGGGAAACTTCACACACAACATTGTGAGTCTTGACACCATGACACTTAAGGGAGATAGTTTTTGCAATAATATACTTAAATGAGATATGAAATATTTTTTTGTACGGTTTCTATGGTGACACTCACTTCACACTCACTGCATTTGGTTACTGGAGAATTGTCGGTCAATTACAAAAAAAAATTAAAAAAAAATTGGCACCCTTTGAGACTATATGTTACTGGGAAAGAGACGCTCCTTTGAGACCAAGTATGGCAAGTGCCAAGCTTTTGGTTACTGGAGAATTGTCTGTCAATTGAAAAAAAAAAGATTGTAGTAAATTGACAGCCTTTTGAGACTATATGTTACTAGGGAAGGAGGCACTCCTTTGAGGCCAAGTGTGGCAAGTGCATAACATTTGAGTGGAAGATCCATGCTTAGTTGACAGGTAAGTGTCTTCTAGGTCAGAAACCTAAGATAAAATATTTTATAAAGAGAAAGTAAAGCTTCAAAGACTATCTATCTTAGTATCTTGTGTCTTGCCTCAATTAATCAATTGCACTTAGGGACCCAATAAGTTATTCATTATTCTAAAAACATTGTGAAATTTGTGCTTCTTGGGATATCATTGTATGAATTAGACCTGAGATGAGATGATATATTTTCATTTAAAAGCATTCATCATTCTGTTAGCATTATCAGTCTATTTTAGTTGAATATTCTTTGCATTCATACCTTAGTTTAGGCCATTTTCATGCATTATTGCATTATTTGAATGATTTCATTATGTGTTATCTCTATTTCAGATCATACACTTGGGTTTTGTGTCTTTCTTGTAAACAGGTGCTTTTAGGTGTTGAAATCACAATTTGGAGAGAGTTAGTGTCAAGAATTAAGCATATTGTACTCACTACTATCAGCGCGTGCATTCAAGGGCGACATTCAAATTTTGCAAAAATACATTGGCATCACCTTGATCGTCGAGGGCGCTTCACTTGCTTCACTTTGAATAACGACCCCTGCTCTCTCTTGATTATGTGTGTGCCTACACCTGCACATGCAATCATGATTGGATTTGGATAAACTTGTAAACTGTAAAGTAAATATGCGATGAACTTCTGTAACCTTGATGGAAGCAAATTTGTCTTTCATAAAAATGTACGAATATAGTTTATTAGAGACTAAATTTAAAAAAATATTGTTTTTTTCTCAAAATAAAATGATCACATACTCCTTGACTTGATAACTATTGATAAAAAAAATAAAAATAAAGACTCACTGTTTTTTAAATTTGTATTTAGGAGTATATAAGCAATGGTCTTAGTTTAATGGTTAATGCTCTTTTCCAATATTTGAATCTGCAATTGATAGAAAATGAAATGATAATAAAGTGAGTGATGAAGATTCTTATATGTTAAACCATTGTTGCTCTTCTCAAAGCTTTTGGTGTCAGAAACCTGACAAATTCATATATAACTATCGTTTCTAATGATAATTAATATATGACCAATTGTCTCTATTCAAGTCAGTCTAAGAGACAACTTGAATTTGTGAATGTTTTAATGTGTCCTGCAACATAAAAAGAAAAGAAAGAGAAAGAGTTGAAATGATTTGAATTTTCGAACTCAGCCGATTATGTTGGATCTTAGATGCTTGTGTTGATCTGTGTAGTTTATTTGAATATTGTTTGAACATTTTGAATTTTTCAAAAAATAGGTTTTGTTTGAATAGATTTTTGTTATGGGAGATTTCAAAATATAAGAATATACGGGTATATTGATTGTACGGATAAATGTTATTTTTTATTTTGAAATTAATAGAAAAATTGCCATTTTAATTCAGTTTTGTCTAAGAAAATAGTTAAATATTTTATTTCACCAGAAAATTGCATACAATTTTTTACCAAACAATGTTGCATTTTTAGTAATTTGTCCAATTAACATTAAATAATGTTAATTTGACTTAAAAACCGTTTGAAAAATAATCAATTCGTTTAAAATCAGTCTAAAACCGGCGACAAATAATATTGGTTCAGTCCAAAAATAAGTTTAAACTATAATAAATTTCAATTACATATCTGAAAAATATTTAATACAAAAGGTGGGTCTTACTGAAAATTTTCATCCGAATTTTCATACAAAACATAATCATGTATTATTTGTAAATATAAAAAAGGACATTTATAATAAGACCAAAGACGTTTTGTTTGAGTTTTTTTATGACAAAAGTATTGTTGTTCCTTATTATTTCTAGTGAACCCTAATTCTATGTACAACTTAAATTTCCAATTTAATTTCGAACAGTAATTTAAACCCTCATCATAGAAAACCAAATAGATGCTAATAACTTATTAAGACTTCTTTTCTTAATAAGCACTTTCGGAAAACTAGAAATACAAAAATAATAATACTAACTTCTTCAACTAAAATTGGATATCTACAAACTAAGTCGTAAAAATTAATTGATATTAACTTTCCAAAATTTAACCTTTAAAATTTTTTGAGGGAGATACAATAAGCAGCAGAATTTTAATTCTTGTCCAGACGTAGAAAACCATGACCAAATAGTCCAAAAATGAAGACAACATTGATTTATCACTTTCTTATACGTAGGGTCAATCAAGTTTATACATAGTTAATATCATTCTGTAACAGTTTTATTTAACTTCCCAGAGCAAAATGGGCATCACTGATGAATTACAAAAAATATCATTTACAACATCGATCAAAGACATAATCTCCAGCTTGATCCATCCACTTTCAGTATTCACCGCAAACGAGGTTTATTTTTAGCTCGAACACTGTAACATGTTAATAGATAACCTGAAAAAGAAAATTTCTGTGACAAAAAGGTTTTAGTTGGTTCCTCCTCTAACCCAGCGATGAGATCCTGCTCTTCCCAAACTAGAATAGTAATCGCCCACATTTGCCACAAATAGTGGATCCCTATCTTCCATTGTGCCCTCTTTACAGTCACCACCTGACATATTATCTAGCTCTGTCTTCTCCAACTCTTTCGTCAAATCCTCCATTGTCTTCTTTAAATTTGCTTTGCTCATCTGGCCTGCTTCCTCTGTAGAGAGACCAACCATTGTAACTTTTGGAAGAAAGGGGGTTGCTTTCGTATCTTCCTTATTTACACCTTTTTTAGATGATCCTGCTTTTTCATCACACTGTTTTGGCCATAGGTGATGAAACCAATTTCCAAATGGTAGATTTAGTCTGAAACTAGGTTGTCTGATTGCTTCAGTATTATCATCCAAACTGCAATTAGAAGAGTTTATGCATTCAGAAATTTTCCTATCATCTTCCACTTCAGGGTTCTCAAGGCAACGCCTTGACTCGGTAGCTCTCAGATAAGAAGCTTCACTTCTGCAGGATAACAAATATATGTTACAAAGCATTGAACATCCAACTTTAAAAGTTCTGTTTGATATTGTCCGCTGTTATATTAAAATTGAAATATTATCGAGATTGTCAGTTGCTTGAGCTTATTTGTAGATTAATCTCTAATCAGTTGTAAAGTTGATTTAAGTCGTCGAATAAAGCTTCCTACTCATTTATTAACATGGTCGGGAGTCAACTGATTACAAAAATTATTTCGGAGTTTCAGCTGCTATTCAAATGCAAAACATAAATTCATGAAAATAGAGGGTTTAGCTAGGGTAACGAGTACAACACTTTCTAAACATATGAAATTAGTACCCAAAACATTTTTCAGTCAAGATTTCAGATCAAGCAACAGTATTTGGGCTATGGTTAACGGAAGAAAAAATGAACAATGCACTGAAATGGGAAGGCACCTAGTTCAGTTCTTTGAATTGTTTAAACTTTAAAATTTAAAATTAAAATACAAAGGAAACACAACTGAAAAGATATGGAAAACATTCCATCCAGAACGCTCTCCCTCAAATTTGAGGGGTATGGGATGGGATCATAAGATATCTCGATGGATTTTATGAGTTCCATGATCAAAAGAACAGATTTTTTAAATTGGTAGCAGTAGACCATTTGAGTAAATATGCTCATTTATGCCAAGGGGAAGCTGCACTCTGTCAACGGGGATGTTGGTTTACATGAGTTTCCTAGCGTAATGGTTTCAGAATGATGCAACTTCATTAGTAAATTTTGGCTATGCTCTGGCTACTACAAGTTAAGTGCAGCATATGATCCACAAAAACAGGTGGCCAAAATGGCACCTTTTAACTTGTTCGTAGCACTTTGTGAATCACTGTCATCATTAACTGAAATAATAAGCAATAGCACGAGAGTTCTTGTCCAACTATTGTAATATTTTCCATAAGATGTGTCTTTTAAAATCAGTCGATGGCATGGAGCCATCCTGTTTTTACTATTCTTTCAATATTTACTTAGAAGCTAGACTCTATCACTATAATTAATTACTGCAGTCCCTTACATTAGAAACTTGAAGGGCACAACATTCATTTCGGTAGCATAGGGAAAGGAGTACAATATGTAAATGCAGCTTTTATCATGTATCTTTTCTAGCATTGATCCTTTGAGTCTAACTCAACCTAACAAAATGAACTGGTAAAGGTTTGCACCTATTTACATACTTTAATTTGACATATATCTATTTGATGTAAAATCTTCAACACATTCTTCACACCTAGGACTTGCAAACACACCTGGGACTTGCATCTCAAGCTTGAAAATAAATATTTATGGATAATTTGAGCTTAAACTGAGCTTACACTTAGCGTGTCATGTATAAGTGGATTTTAAGGCTTCGCAGACAAATTCTAGAGAAGATAACGGGGATGACTGACAACAGCTTCCCAATTTAAATCCCTCCATAATCCTGTCCATACTGCATTTCTACAGTTATAAATAATAGGAAAGGATTCTTTAAGCAGTGACAGAACATTCTTCTTGGTGGTTGAGACAAAAAAAGCTCTATTTAGATGAGGAGCCTAACAAATCAATGATATGAGTTTAACAAAATCTGAACCAAATTTACACATTTCCACAGGTGCAATGGTAAAGTCAATGCACAGCACAAACAACTGAATGTGTGTGTGTGTGTGTGTGTGTGTGTGTGTATATATATATATAATAATGTAATAAGGAAGCTCTTGATTTCCCTGTTTAACCTATGTACAACAGACCTGGATATTAAATTATGAAAAAATAATTACATATCCAACCAAAGTTATCTGAGTTGGTATAAATATTATTAATTCTTAGGCAAGATTTGCTAAAACCTTTTTTTTAATGCAAGAAAACTCTAGAAAAGGAAACCACTGAAGTAAAGACAGGAGTTAAATGCAACGAATTATACATTTCAGTTTCAAAGGCTTAAAAAAAAATATATAAAACATACCTTCTCTCAAATGAGTCAACCAAATACGGAAATTTAGGTTGTATGCCTGTTGCTTTTCTCAACCACCTATTACCCAGAAATACTTTGTCAACAGTATAGTGGAACTGGAGTTCGGCAGCTTTTGAAATAACACTTAGTGGTATACTAGGATGACCCATTTCGTCAAGCAACTCCTGAACCTATCAGGAAAAATTCAACAGTGATAATCCATCTTTTTAAAGAGAAATAGGACTAGATATTAATGTTATGTATAACTCAAGTTCATTCCTTCTAAACAAATATAATGAATGAAACATTGAGCACAACTCTTATTTTCAGGAACAAGTTACATGATGTATCTCAGAACAACCTTTCTATTATACACAGATCATTTCGGGTGCCTTTAATTGTTGAGTTTGAGACCATCTTGAATAGGATTTTGAATTGATAGGGCCTGCTATATTGAATTTGAAGTATTTTTAAATTTATGTTACTGAGTTTTTTCTTGAATGTATTCAAAAAGTCACGATTTGAAGTCTGGATAAAGTAGTCACGGAGACAGGATTCTAAAATATAACACTTTCAGAATACTGTCCCTAGCATCAGTGGATCATGTATAAGAAAGCAAATATAGCCTTTTTTGTAGGAGAACTAGGACAAAATGTTGTGCTGCATATTCCACTCTTACATATTACCATGTTTATCTCATAAGCTTCTGAACACAAGTCCTTTAAACTTATGCTCTAACGAACTATCAAATTATTATATATCATCTAAAGTTGTTCACTTGACTTAAAGATTTGAGAAAATTTGTTTTAAGCTTAAACTCTTTTTTTGTGTAAAAAGTCTTGAAAGCTTTATTTGCAGTATATTAACTTCATTTTTTGTATTGTGTCTATTTGTAGCATAAAGGTATCTTTTACGAGGTTTTATCACCAAAAGACTAATGTTACATATTTATCTCTATTATATAATACTAGATAACTATGTTATACATAATTATGTATTCATGTTTTTTTCTCCATATTTTTTTTTCCAAATATTCTTAAACATTACAGAATTTCTTATAGGACAGTTTTGGGTATAGAAGGGCCAAATTTGGACTTGGGCCGAACACTCTTTGACTTTAGGGATTAAAAAATCCTAATCACTTTTTCACATCAGCCACTCTGATGCCACCCGCTCCCAGAATTCCAATCGTTTTCTCTTCTCTAGAAAACCTTCTGCAACCCTAGACAAGAGCAGAAGTTCTGAAAAGAAGGGGCCAAACAACTGCAGAATACGCCACCAAGATGGTCACAAAATACTGCCAGAGATGGCTGGTAAAGAAGTGAGAGAGAAACGCCAAATCAAGAGACAGGTGACAAATTAGAAAAAACAGAATAGAGGCCCAATCCTGGCGACAAGGGCTACTACAGTCACAACCATGAACTACACAACCACGAAGAGCTCCATTGGCCAGGAGCTAATCAGCTCTGCCACTACTCAGCTCCACCATGGCACTATAGCTAGCTATGCACAACTCCATCTGTGAGATTCTTTAGCACTACCGCTGGAAAAAGAAAACTTTCTTTCTCTATCACGTATGTTGTTTAACAAAATTATTTTTTCATGAATTTCATCATACCTCTGGTGGCTCCCCAAGACTATCTCCCATTTCCTCAATAACTTCTGCGGCCAAGTTGTCATCAACCACATCCCGCCGCCTCTGCATGTGCCGGGTTTGGATTAAGGTATGGAAATGTTGATCAACAGCTTCTTCGAGAATATTGTCAAGCATGTTTTTATCAAAGAAGTAGGGAGTATACCTGATTGAACAAAGAAACAATGTACGTGTAATATATTCAATTCCATGCTTTGGTAGAAACGTTTTTTTATCTAAAGAGTTTGGTATCAATGAAACATAATGAGATAAATAATCAAGAGTAAACACAAAACCTAACACATCAAATAGCATATCGCAAATCAACATTATTACTATTACCGAGGATTGAAAACTGACCAAAATCATATTAAATCTGTCAATATACAATTGGAAAAGAAACAAGTACAGAGATTCCTGTTGAATTACATACTTTAATAAAAAAAGAAAGGTATCCATCCATTGAAAATCCAAAACAATTATTTGTTTGATATTAAATATCAAATCAAAAAGATAAAAAGTTGTGGTAAAAAAACTACAGTTCACATGAAACAAGAAAGAAGCTGAGAAACACACCATTTAATCCCATCTGTAGTTGCTATTGCAATATCTAAGTTCTCGGCACTAAACACAGGAACCCCATCAACCTTTTTCCTGACACCATGCTGTGATATTGCCTTCAGCAGTTTATTGGCTGCCTTGACCTAATGGGGATGTATTTATTATTAATACAGAAGGCCGTGAATAAAACTGGAAGATATGCAACAATGAAAATCTAATAATACCTGCTTCTCATTTGGAACAAACTGGAACAAGTGAGGTTTTTCCTGAATGAAGTGTAATGTACAATGTTATCAATTAAGCGAAAAAGAAAAAACTAACAAAGAAGATTAATACATCAAAATTCCATAATTAGGAACATAAATCTGCATGCATTGCCATGTCTAAACAACCTCATCATTATTACATTACATAGAACCAACAGTACCTTGAAATGTTCATAAGCCAGGTCAAGACGACAGGCACCGACCACACCACTTGGAATATTCAGCTTTTTGACATATGAAACTAATGCCATTAAAAATATCAGTAACAAGTGAAAAAGTAATTACTGATCAGATATTAACATTAGCCAAGCTAAAGATGTTAATAGAGTAAATTCATGGACAAGCAGGGAGCTAACAAGGATAAATGGGAACATACAAAATATATACCGAGTTAAGGGGAATATATTAGTCAGTATGAGATCACGATCGGACATAGTAGGCCAGTATATTTGCATTGCAGGTAGCTATATGTATGGAAAAATCCTTTAGGATTCTTGGGGCATCTACGCCCAGTTTATTAGTCCCTTCACTTTGGAACAGTTTTTGTTGGCTTCATATAACAATATGGTAAAAGTAAGGAAGATAACAACTGATTGGGCCCAAATGATTGCATCGTCGAAGGTGCCAATCTGCCACTTGATTTGTGGCTTTTATTTGGTGTGCAGTACATGGCCACTTTAATTTTAGTTGCCATTTTTAGATATGCATAGATTGGACAGCCTTGTCACATTCTTGATTTTATTTTTTCCTTGTATCAGTTTTTTTGGAGTTGCACAGAGGATATCTAATATCTTATTCTTCCCTACTTTTAGGTTCCTCAATCCACCCCAGCAAAATGTTTTTCTTTTCTATTTGAAATACTAATGAACATTCAAATGCTAATCAGCCTTGGTACGGTTAAAGGACACAGTGCTATTTATATATATCATCATAAACATAAATTTCATCAAGTTCTATATAAAAAAATAGATAGGAATATTGATCAAAACAACCTTGAAGCAAATCATAAGAAAGAAATGGATTGGTAAAGCAACAACATACAATTATACAAAGACTAGAGAAATTCATAAGATTTATATATCTAACCTGCATCTCCTAGATCAATAAAAAAGCGAAATACAGGGCCATTTCTCTCACTCTTGGTGATCGCTGCAAATATTTTTTTCAGCCACTCAGGGGTTCTGCAGATGATATATAATAGGTGAAAATTCATATCTTCAGAAAAAATAAAGTTCGTAAAAGCTTGATCTATATGACTAACAATTTCAACCAAGCATCTTTATCTTTGCTGAAAATTCCTTTCAATGTTCACGAATCTATAATCAGCAACTCCTAAACTTCTTCAAAGCTTAAGCAAGATGTCCCACGTTTGCTACACAAGTAAGGAATTATCTCACAAGAATCACATCTTCACTCTTAGCATCTCAGGTAGTAAGATCACTAAGTGCAACCAAACTCAAGCATCACATATGATATGGTTGTGTTCGGCTATATATACTTGATTAAACTCTTATCAAGCATGTATCACATAAAAGACTTACATATAAATACTAAGCTTCAGAGTTGACGCAATTATACTGTGCCAAAACATAAATCCAAACATGCATCTAGAGAGTTAATTGAAATATGCTGGTGCAGATAACATTTTATTCTCATTAGCTTTCTGAAGACACTTTCACAAATACTTACGCCGCAAGATGAGCTTAAATAAGTTCTTCCAAATACTTGTACGAGTCCTAGACAGTTTTATCAGAAAAAATGTTCTATAGTGTAGATTTTTGTTTCATCTTCGATTATAAAATGCTACTTTTTGTTCATTTCTTTTTCTGTTTTCAAATGTTTCATGTTTTCATTGACTAACAACTATATTCATATAATCAGTTTATCATCCATCTCATTCCACTTCATTTTCTTCCCACCTCTCATCCACTCTCACCACATCACTTGTCACGTTTATCACTTTTTCTCTCAACCTTTCATTTTTTTTCTCTGTCTCTCTCTTCGTAGGTCCTACCAGTCAAATCCACCCCAAAATGGATTCAACATTTATATGTCTCCCACTGCAAACAAAATGAAAAACGCCATTCTTGAAATTGAAATTCAAAACGAAATTTTAAGAAAAAATTTCGCGAACCATTACTTTCAGGAACTAACAATCCCTTTTCTTTTCATCTCGAAATAATTCCAAAGACCAAGAATAAATAATACGATTCCTAGAAAAGAGGGAGGAACCTTTTCGAAATGAAGGGAATGTCAAAGTGCGTGGAAACAGCCATGAGGCCCGTCCCGGAGAGGTCGCACATGCTGAACACCTGCCCGACGAAGGCAGGCCCCCCGCTGCCGCCCTTCCCATTGGCGCCTAGCCGAGCGACGCTCACCGATTTCGCGGCAGGGCGCGCGGGCTCGGCGGTGCTCGCGGTGGAGTCGAGGGCGTTTGAGGCTGAGAGCGGCGGCGCGAAGAGGAGAGGGAGAGAAAGTGAAGAGGGCGGGTGCGGGAGCGTGAGAGACGGAGGGTTTGGGGGATTGAAGAGAGATGCGAAGTTAGAGGCAGTGGATTGGAGGAAGGTGGCGATGTGGTTGTTGTGGTGGCGGCGACGGCGGTGAGGCTCTGACGGAAGAGCCATGCAGTGAGCATCGACGGATGAAGTATGGGTTGGGAATGGGGGGTTTTGAGGTGAGGGAGTGACGGAGGGAGAGTGTCGAGGAATCAGTTATTTTCAAAGGATGAAGAGCTCACGCTAATGTGACCTTTATTTTATTTTCTTCTAAATATTTTAAAAATAAAAATAAATAAATAATTTATAACCTATAACAATATATAAAAATAAAAATAAATAAATAATTTATACCATATAATCTATAACAATTCATAAAGGGGATTCCTCTTTTTGTGTCCACTTTTCATTTTCCAATTTTACTTCTAATTACTATTTTAAAAATTAAAAATTTATTATATATATTTTAAAAATAAATATTATTGATCTTATAAAAATTTAAAAATGCAGATACACAAACGCTGTCGCGCCTGTGTGTTCCTTAATAATATATAAAGAGATTTTCTCTTTTATGTTCACATTTCAAAATATCAATTTTATCCTTTAAAATGTAATTATTTATTAAAATTTTGAAACTTGACCATTATTTTTATAAACTTTTTTTCTCTATTTGTCAACAATTATTCTCTCACCTTTTTTTATATATTTCACTTTATTTTTAATAAATATAAGTTTATTTTATATATTAACTTAATAATTATAACAATATATAAAGAGAATTCCCTATTTTGTATCCACATTTCAAACTATCAATTTTATCCTTTAAAATGTAATTATTTATTAAATTTTTGAAAATTGATAGTTATTTTTAATTTTTTTATTTATTAACAATTATTCTCTCATCTTTTCTTATATATTTCACTTTATTTTTAATAAATATAATTTTATTTTATATGTTAATTTAATAACATTATATTATCATCACCTACTAATATAATATCACGTATATTTAAAAATACATACCTACATAAATAATAACAATTGTGAACGTCAAAATGATTTTGAAAATAGAAACTAAGAAAAATGTGTACCTTATTCAAAATAAATAAGTGATTAAAATAATGATATTATTTTTGTGATACGATAAAAATAGGTTAAGTTAACTTTACATCAATTCATACTATGATATTTTAATCAGCAAATTGTTTGTGGAACATTGAACTAAGTTGTTTGGGGTATTGATTTTTAGTTAAAGTCTAACTGGGAAAATGAAAAACATATTTGAAGGGAAAGATTATCAAAATCTATTTAATTAGATATATCAGTTTTTGTCTTAAAAAAATATTGGATTTTTTTTAATTAAATAAAATTTTAAAATTTGAGAGACTAACTTTTTAAACAAATATAGATAATATTATTTGTGAACATTAGTATTATTATATTGATTAACTCTCTTATTATATAGTATATCATACATTAAATGTTAGGAGACAATTTTAAAAGTTGATTGAATGATTTTCTTTTAAAACTTCAGCACTTTTTTGTGAGATGTGTTTTCTTTAATATGTTATCATGTATTTTAAAAAATTATCATATATATTATTACACTTTATGTTAATTTCATATAAACAAGACTCAAATTTTATAAAATTCCTAACAAAGAAAATGACTTAGTAAGGCCTGTGTGAAAAATAATCTTTTGGATTGGACTTTATTATTGAACTCAGATTGATAATGACTAAAGAGTAGGAAGGAATTGATTTTCATGATCTTCATAATTTTTGTTTGGGCATGCTAAACAAAAGTTTGGTTGGAAGTTTGCGACCAAAATATTATACTTTCTTGTGTTTTCAAATTCAAATTGACCACACCATATTTTTTGCAACATCAAAATTTTCTATAATAAGTTTTATCAATGTTTGTTAAAATAGCACTTCCCATTAGGATACTTCAAAGTTGGATGAGGATTGCAAATTTAAAGTTCCCACAAAAATTTACAAAAATTCTTTGGCTTTTTGCTTGGAGTTCTCCTTTCACATGTCGATGTATATGTAACGAAGAGCATTTAGATCTCTTGTTAGCCAAAAGATTTTTAATTTGTTTCAAATTGTAAAATATCATCATGAACAAAATGATACAAGTCTTTCTTTCTTAAAAAAATAATTTATTTGTACTTATATTTTGATGTCGAATTATCAAAAAATAAAGTAAATAAAGCCTAAAATAAATGTGTACATATCATTTCTTTTACTTATCTCATCAATCGACAAAATGGGTCATTGAAAAAAAAAATAAAGTCAAGAGTTATCTAGAATGAAAATCCTCATTCACGTTCTAATAAGTTTTATACCAAAAAAATTCATATATTTTTATTTATCATGTCATAAAAAAAAAAAATATATATATATATATATATATATATATATATATTACATGATTCTACTATCGAACTTAAAGGAAAAATTATAACTATTAAAAATGTCTATTAAATAATGTCTATAAATATAATCATAATTCTAACCATGAATAGATTAAGAATATTTCTCTTAATCAATAATAAAATAATAAAATAAAGTAAATAATTATATTGTTGGAACACAAAGGTCTTGAATGTTTAATTTACGCAAAAGAGACTTAAATTGTGTTTTTTCCAACGCCTTTGTAAAAAAATATTTACTAATTATATCCTAGTAAGAACACATTAAGGGCAAATGATGTCAGTTGTTACTTCATTACAAACAAAATGACAATTAACTTCAATATGTTTTATTTTATTTTTTTAAGAAATGAATTTGTAAGTGAGATCAATGGAACTCCTCAATTCAAAATATGATGTAAATGTATTATATGGGTCTATTGGATCTATTCTACCCATTTTACCCTTTTCTTATACCAAAATGAGTCTAATTCAATTCAAAATCTACTCAATTTGATACGCCATACTGATCAAGACATTTACCAAATCTTATTTCTATCAAAATAGTTCAATCTTACTTTACAAACATAGTTCAATATCTTAGACACTTATCAAAATTTTATCATCACCATCATCATAAACTAGAATAAGTAATATTCTACCTTTTACTGGCTTTCCGTACTCGAATATAGCTTTTATCATACCTAAACTTTACATAATTGAAAACATAGTCACTCACAACTAAAGACCTTGAGAAAAGTATTCCAAACATGACAGAAATTAGTACATGATAGAATAAGCTAAAAATATCACCTTTCTCAATTGTCTTTATTAAGAATGATGACTAAAACACTATACAAATTAGAGAGAAAATTTTTTATAGAATAAATAGAAATTTACTTTATTTTAAAATCCAGTCAATCTATAATGTTCCTTAGCTCTTGAATTGCTCCATGGTAAGATCAAATTCTTGTTAGTATTATGGTGCTTGATTTAGTCCCACATCGCTTAGAATAGTGAGATGTGGTTCTCTATTTTACTATATAAGAGATTCTATGTAAAACTTTAAGATACACCAGAAATACAAATACTTCCTAGTGTAGTCGTGGACGTAGGCATACACATTGTACGCCGAACCACGTTAAATTCTCTGTGTCTATTTTTCTCTCCTTTATTCTTTCCTTTATTACCTTGTTCCTAACAATTGGTATCAAGAGCCATTTTTCTTAGTATGCTCTGTGGTTGCAGCATTGTCTGATCTTCCACATCAGAAAAGATTTGGTTTCCACTTTTTCTTCTTGGGGATCTCAGTTTAGAGAAGTAGTGGAAGCTTTGGTCAAAAGCCGCAACAGGAGCTATGGTCAAAGACAGCAGGAGCTTTGGTCAAAGCAGCAAGAGCAATGGCATTGGAAGAAGGGAAGGTGAGGATTGAGAAGTTTGATGGCAGTGACTTCGCGTTCTGGAAGATGCAGATAGAGGACTACCTATATCAAAAGAAGTTGTATCTACCCTTAACAGGGCAGAAGCCAACCGACATGGAGCAGGCATAATGAGATTTGTTAGATCGGCAGACACTCGGTGTGATACGGTTGACATTAGCCAAGAATGTTGCGTTCAACATCATGAACGAGAACACAACCGTAGATTTGATGAAGGCATTGTCAAATATGTATGAGAAGCCATCTGCAGCCAATAAAGTGTATTTGATTCGCAGGCTAGTCAACCTAAAAATGGGTGAAGGTAACTCGATTACTAATCATATTAGTGAATTCAATACAATTATTGCGCAGTTGACATCAGTGCAGATAACATTTGATGATGAGGTGAAAGCATTAATTTTATTATCATCTCTTCCGGAAAGTTGGAGTGCAACTGTTACTACAGTTAGTAATTCTGCAAGTAATAGTAAGTTGAAGCTTGATAACATCCGTGACTTGATCTTAAGCAAAGATGTTCGCAGGAAAAGTTTAGGGGAATCTTCCAGTTCTAGTTCCGGTTCAACATTGAGTACTGAAACTAGAGGAAGAAGTAGCCAGAAAGGTCGTAATCAAGGCCGAGGCAGATCAAAGTCTAGAGAGAAATCAAAACCAAAATTCCGGAATGATATCACTTGTTGGAATTGTTAGAAAAGGGGTCACTTTACAAATCAATGTAGGGCTCCAAGGAAGAACAACAACAAGAGGTAAGATGATGATCAATCAGCAAATGCAGCAACTGATGAAATTGAAGATGCACTATTATGTAGTCTAGATAGTTCTATTGACTCATGGATTATGGACTCAGGTGCGTCATTTCATACTACACCTTCCTTAGAATTATTATCTAACTATGTTCCAGGAAAGTTTGGGAAGGTCTACCTTGCAGATGGGAAATCTCTTGATATTATAGGAAGAGGTGATATCAATATTAGAACCTCTAATGGAAGTGTGTGGACTTTGAATAATGTCAGACATATTCCTGCCTTAAAGAGAAACTTAATATCTATAGGGCAGTTGGATGATGAGGGGCATTACACCACCTTTGGAGATGGACACTGGAAAGTAATGAAAGGTAATCTTGTTGTTGCTCGTGGAAAGAAGCGAGGATCTCTTTACATTATTGCAGATGAGGATATGATATCAGTTGTAGAAGTTGGCAACAGTTCCTCTTTGTGGCATCAGAGGCTTGGGCATATGAGTGAGAAAGGAATGAAGCTCATGGTCTCAAAAGGTAAAATACCTAACTTGAAGCATGTTGACGTTGGACCTTGCGAACATTGTATCTTTGGAAAGCAGAAAAAGGTTAGCTTCTCCAAAATAAGTAAGTCGTCTAAAGTTGAAAGACTAGCACTAGTGCATACAGATGTTTGGGGGCCAGCTCCAGTGAAATCTCTTGGAGGTTCACAGTATTACGTAACCTTCATTGATGACTCTACAAGAAAGGTATGAGTTTATTTTCTTAAAAATAAATCTGATGTGTTTTCTGTGTTTAAAAGGTGGAAACAGGAGGTTGAGACTCAAACAGGTTTAAAGATTAAATGTTTGAAGTCTGATAATGGTGGAGAATATGACAGTAATCAATTCAAGGAGTTTTGTTCAGAGAATGGGATCAGAATGATCAAGACGGTTCCAGGAACACCAGAACAAAACGATGTGGCAGAAAGAATGAACAGAACCTTGAATGAGAGAGCAAGATGTATAAGAATCCAGTCAGGATTACCCAAGGTATTTTGGGCAGATGCAATAAGCACAGCAGTCTATCTCATAAACAGAGGACCATCAGTTCCTTTAGGCTATCAGTTACTTGAAGAAGTATGGTCTGGAAATGAGGTAAACCTTTCACATCTGAAAGTTTTTTGTTGAACTCTAATAGTAGAGATAAATTGGACCCTAAGGCAAAGCGATGCTATTTCATTGGCTATGGATCTGACATGTATGGCTACAGGTTTTGGGATGACCAAAACAAGAAAATTATCAGAAGTAGAAATGTTACTTTTAATGAAAACATGTTCTATAAGGACAAAATTGCAGAATTTGCAAATAAAAAGCCAGAGCAGGTATCATTAGAAGAAATTTCAGAAAGTGATGTGGCCAACAGAAGGCAGAATACAGAAGTAGAGCCTGAGTCAGAGCCCGAGTCATAGTTTGGGTCAGAACCTGAACAAATAGTAGAGTCAGTAACTCCTGAATTACCGACTAGAAGGTCTAGCAGAACAATTGTAGCACCACAAAGGTACTCCTCTTCATTGCATTACTTGTTGTTGACTGATGCTGGTGAGTCAGAGCATTTTGCTGAGGCTATGCAGGGAGGTGAATCTATTAAGTGGGAGCTAGCAATGGAAGATGAGATAAAGTCTCTTCAGAAGAATAAGACATGGTCTTTAACCAAGCTTCCAGAAGGAAAGAAGGTTTTGCAAAACAGGTGGGTCTATCGGTTAAAAGAAGAACCAGATGGCAGCAAACGATATAAGGCCAGACTCGTAGTGAAAGGGTTCCAACAGAGACAAGGAATTGACTTCACAGAAATTTTCTCTCCTGTTGTCAAGATGACTACCATCAGAGTTATCTTGAGTATAGTAGCTGCAGAAAATCTTCATCTGGAGCAGTTAGATGTGAAAACTGCATTCCTACATGGAGATCTTGAGGAAGAAATCTTTATGGCACAACCAAAAGGTTTTGAAGTACAAGGCAAAGAGAATCTTGTATGCAAGCTTCATAAAAGTTTGTATGGGTTGAAACAAGCATCGCGACAATGGTATAAGAAGTTTAATGAGTTTATAAGAAACTCAGGATTTCACAGATGTGAAGAAGATCATTGTTGTTACGTGAAGAAATATGTTGATAGTTATATCATTCTTGCCTTGTATGTTGATGACATGTTGATTGTTGGTGCTAATATGGCAGAAATTGACAGGTTGAAGAAACAATTGTCAGAAAATTTTGAAATGAAGGATCTTGGTCCAACCAAGCAAATTCTTGGTATGAGAATTTCCAGGGATGGATCTAAAGGTATTCTAAATTTATCTCAGGAAAAATATATAGAAAAATTGCTTAGCAGGTTCAATGTTGGAAATGTTAAAACCAGGAATACACCTTTGGGAACTCACTTAAAGTTCTCAAAAAGACAATCTTCTCAGACAGAGGAAGAAGAAAATCACATGTCTAAAGTGCCATATGCATCTGCAGTAGGGAGCTTGATGTATGCTATGGTTTGCACCAGACCTGATATAGCACATGCAGTAGGAGTTGTGAGCAGGTTTCTATCCAATCCCGGAAAGGAGCATTGGGAAGACGTGAAGTGGATATTGAGATATTTGAAGGGCACTTCAAAGATGCATTTATCCTTTAAAAGAAGTAATCTCACTTTACAGGGATTTTCTGATGTAGATTTGGGAGGTGATTTGGATGGTAGAAAGAGCACAACAAGTTATATTTTTACGTTAGGTGGCACAGCTATCAGTTGGAAGTCCAAACTTCAAGGAAGAGTCTCCCTTTCAACCACTGAAGTTGAATATATAGCTATCTCAGAAGCAGCAAAAGAGATGATATGGTTGAAGAATCTTCTAAAAGAATTAGGAAAAGGGCAAGATGAACCTTCATTGTTCAGTGACAGTCAAAGTGCCATTTGTCTTGCTAAAAATCCAATTCTTCACTCCAGATGCAAACACATTGAATTGAAGTATCATTTTATCAAAAACTTGATAAATGATGGAGATTTGATTTTGTTGAAGATTCCAGGTGCAGAGAATCCAGCTGATATGTTGATCAAGACTGTCACAACAACTAAGTTGAGGCTTTGCATTGCCTCAACTGGCCTTCGAGAAAATTGATGATGAAGGCACTACACTAGGTGGTAATGTAAATCAAACCCCAAGTGGGAGAATTGTTAGTATTATGGTGCTTGATTTAGTCCCACATCGCTTAGAATAGTGAAATGTGGTTCTCTATTTTACTATATAAGAGACTCTATGTAAAGCTTTAAGATACACCAGAAATACAAATACTTTCTAGTGTAGTCGTGGACGTAGGCATACACATTGTACGCCGAACCACGTTAAATTATCTGTGTCTATTTTTCTCTCCTTTATTCTTTCCTTTATTGCCTTGTTCCTAACAATTCTGAAATAGATAAAAATTAGAGCGATCAAACTCTAAAATATATGAAAATTGGAGATGAAATTGAGAAAAAAGGAGTGAAAGAATGACTTGGAGAAAAGAGGGTGAGAGAAGGGAGAAAAATGTCAATGTTGGGGATGAAAAGAGTATGTAGGGTACCTTGGTAGAAAAGAGTGTCATTAGGAGGGATGAGCCGGACAAAACTATGCTTTCCCACCATAGCCATTATCTCTCCTTTGTCCAAATGCAATTAAGCTCCAACAAGTTGCATCTGAGTCAATCTCATTTTCTTAAAATTAAAAACTTAATGTTCAATATAATCATATAACTAGGATTAGTTGAAGCACACATCTTAAACTGTTCGGTGATTTAAAGTGAATTTTATAAAAGAAGAGAGGACCATGTCTTTCGTGATAAAAACTTATTTCAAACAAACAATTACAGAGTTTAATAAATTATCATCATAATGGGTTCTCTGTAAAACTACAATGTATGGAAACAATATATATATATATATATATATATATATATATATATATATATATATATATATATATATTCTCTATCTTTTAGATAAATATATAAGATAGATTTCACAACAAACATCTTGTGATATATTGTTAGACGTGATGCATAGTAGAGTATGAGGACAAACTTAGAATATTATATAGACAAGGAAAATTTATCCATGGTAAACAAATTTATGCAACCCATAGTCCAAGACTATCACGCATCGTAGTGGTCAGGATTCTGAAAAAATTATCCATAAATTAGAACTTTAATAAAATACATATGAGCAGCAATTTAACACCAACAGTCACCCAATGTCGATATAAAGTCATGCATCTAGGAAATTTTCAAGTCATAGCACCCACTTTTAATTATGCACTGATACTGGCTTGGTAGATCCTCCATCTTTGGCTCTTCGATTGCAGGATGTCCGAGGTTTTTGATTGCAGGTATGTTAAATGGTGTATTTGCCATCGTCAAATGATATGGCCATTAGCAGATTCTCAATCTCACATTGTGAAAATTTTAAAAACATGATTCGCTTGTTCTACTTCTAGAGTGTCTTCACTCTAACCTTCGAACAACTTGTTGGAGATGGACATGGAAACAACGATTCCAACAAATAACATTAACTGCCAACAGAAACTTATCTGACAGAGATGTTATATCCTCTTTCTCCCATTAGACATCTAAAATAGTTTCCATACTGTGATTTGAATTGTCTGAAATTTGTTCAAGTTCCATGGATGTTACATCGGCCTCCTGCCTGAGTTGCTCATCATCAATTATCTCTGCAGTGTCTTCTGACATATAATTCTCGTTTATGTCTGAAATTTGTTCAGGTTCCGTGGATATTGTTACATCATTATCATGTCTGAGTTGCTGATCTTCAATTATCCCCGAAGTCTCTTCTGAAGATTCATAATTCTTGTTTACGTCTAAGTCTTGTTCAACATTCTCAAGACTTTCTGTGTATGTGTTGACCTGTTTAGATGGAGGTTGCACTTTGACTTTTATACGCCTTCCTCTGCTGTATCTATATTCCCATTGTGGTGGTGGATATTTTGCATGTAACTTATGGTATTTGTCTAGCATACCCAGCTCTAGAAAGGCTTCTCCAACCATTGACACAGTAGATATACTAGGTCGCATAGCAAGCTCTTCAATGTCTGCAAATATCTGCAGCAGAAATCAAGAAGTGAATATCCATGACGTGTTAAGTCTGAAGTAACTTCAAATAAAGTATCTTCTACTCATTAATATAGGACATGTTAAGTTGACAACTATTACTTAGTAATGTTACTGAGTAAATAGTTTAAATTAATAGAGTTGAAAATCATAATACCTCAAACATCTTCTCATGCATGCCCCTCTTATGGTAGATAGATATCATTTTATCAAAAAATCTACGAGGCAAACTTTCCATATACCGCATTAATAACTTTGTCCAAAGCTCTTCAGCTTCATCAAGTCTGTCATCGTTTACTAAAGCATTAATTAATGTAAAATAGCTTCCCATTGTCTTTCCTTGACCTTTGCTTAACATCCATTTTGTTACCTACAGTACCATGTGTAATTTGCACAATCGGATGTTAGTTCAAAGGCTAACCCCAGATGGAATGTAGCTACAAAAGCGCCATTCATAGAATAGGGAAACAATAATAAATAATAAGTATATAAATAACATCAGAAAATACTAATTTCTGGCAGAACATATATTTTTAGAGATATCAAAGCAATGGGTCAGTGCAACTCTAGAGAAAGAAAGCATACAAAATAAAGAATATTTAAAGATTACATTACTATTTTAGAAGTACCTGTATTACACGCTTCCACTCTCGTTCGTATTCTAGGGTCTTGAGCGCCTTTTTTACTGTAATTAAAGGGAACTCTAGTTCCCAAGCAACATAGGAATCAAGAGCTCCATAAACTTCTTCTTTGACATTTGACAGTTCCTTAATCTGTACAAGACAGAGAAAAAATATTATTTCAGAAATACAAACCAACCAAGAAAAAATAGTCCAAAAGTTTCTGAATTATGTAAGGCCCAAACTTCCCAGATAAAACAAAAAAATGAAGCTTAAATTAACAGCAGTAATGGATAGGGTGTTGCTAATCAAATACTATTATTCTGAATCTTATTGTAATAAATTTAGTTTGTAGGCATGAATATCTCATTTATGCTCAATACGCTTCCATTTTCTCTCTTGTAACATGGTATCAATGCAGTACCATTCTTTAAGACGTGTTTTGTCACTATTTTGCTGAGCTCCCTTAAACAAAGCAAATTGGAATGCTATTTAGTCACCCCTTCCGCTGTGACTAATTTTGTTTGCCACTTGGATTTGTAGTTGTTGTTCTCTGGCTTTGTTCTATATGCACTGCTGGCCTTGACTTCTTTCTCAGATACACTAGCCATGACTTTTTCCAGATTCACATGCTCCGATTTTATCTCAATTTTTATGTTTTTTATTTTTGTCTGGGAGGAAATAAAATGTAACAAGGCTATACTTTACTTAACCCCTAAATAAATAAATAAAAAAAACATAAAAACTGAGATAAAATCGACCAAATGAATTTTAAATAGGTCAGGACTAGGGCATATGGGAAAAAGTCTGGGCCAATGGGATTGGAAAAGCCAGGGCCAATGCATTTAGGAAAAAAGTCAGAAGAAAGGACTGGATCGGGTAGACTGGTATAGATAATGACAGGAAGAAGAATCTTTATGGCCTCTATTGTGGCATCAAGAACCGGTGTAGGAGCTGTTGTGAGCGGATCAACAGGTTGAAGTCGACATTGATATGTTTGAAGAGGTTGCTCAATTGAAAGCTTCAATGTGGGATCACTCATTGTCTATGTGCACGATATTATTATTACCAGGAGTGATCAATTACCAATATTGCTCAATCAAGGATGACTTGGTAATTTATCAGAGGAAGTGTGCACTTGACCCAAGAAATTGGCCTTGCCAATGCTAATCCAGTAGACACTCATACTGACTTGATTTTAAAGTTGTTAAATGATCACGGGGAGCCCTAATGGTTCGTGCAAAATATAGAAGGCCAGTCGACAAAACTGAATTATCTCACAATCACTTGTCCAGATATTGCTTTTGCAATGTGTGGTAAGTCAGTTCTTAAATTCACCTTGTTGGGACCATTGGGATGAAGTTATTCAAACTCTCAGGTACATTAAGTGATTCCAAATAAAATGCCTAATTATGAAATTGAGGGGCATTATAAAATTGCTGGGTAGTTAACTGTCATTTCATCATAGAAAAAGATCAAGGCAAGGGATATTATGAAAAGATTTGTCAATTCTGCTGACGAGTTGACAAATGTCTTTACTTCCTGAGAGGGTCATGGATTGATTGTATTTGTAAAAAGTTGGGTACATAAATGACTTATACATTTCACCTCAAGGGGATGTTGAGAATCAAATCATCATATTTTAAATCTTATTGTAATAAATTAAGTTTATAGACATGAATATCTCATTTAGGGGAAATAAAATACTCTCTAACCATGTGTAATGAATGCAATAAGTCTGTATAATCATGCTTCTGTGGTGTTATTCTAACACATGGCTTTATGCTGAATGTCCTCTATTTTCTCTCTTGTAATAGAGTGAGTGTCATACGAAAGGACTTACAGACTTAACAAGCTTCTCAGCCTTGGAAATGGTCCCAACTCTTTTATTAGTCTTCCAAACTCGGGGATACCTTGGTCTTGGACCTTTTGCAGCACATACCTGATATTAAAAAAAATGAAATAGAGGTGAGTTCACCTACTGTTTCATTTCCTAGAGCTAAAACGTTTGATGATAAAAGTATGTAATCTTGATAATTTTGGTTTCCAGAATTTAATAATCATAGACCTTATCTTACCACAGTGCACCGTGTACTGGCTGGTATCTTCATGATTTCAAATGTTTTAGCGATAAGTAGAGGAGAATCCGTAAGTGCAAGCATTTTGAGAACCTGAAAAACTCTAAAATATAAGAGTGACTGTGTCAGTGGGAAATTTTTGCCATTTTCATAATAATGATCACGAACATAAAAGCAATTTAACCAGTGTCTGATTCCAATTTTTGTTATTAGCAGATTCTTCATATCCCAGTTACAGTGTACCACAACATAATCAGTTGATTAAGGTGACAGATACATAAAAACAATACTTGTTACCAGAAAACCAGAGAAATTATTTTTCTTGATGCACTTATTTGAAATGAAAAAGCTTTTCTTCTATGTTACAGCTAGGCAAGTGGTCATTAAGCAGAAAAATACAGCACTTAAAAATACCATTTGCATATACCCTTGGGCCTTTGCCACATATGGTTAGATGGTGCTTAAACAAGAACATCATCTTCAGGCATTACATATCACAACAAAAAGCATAAATTTACGCATCTTAATAATTCTTTTCCAATCACAACCACTCAGCAGTCATCATTAAAGCGTGCAATTGCACTGAAAATTGAACTTAAGAGATACAAAAAAATAAACTCACCAGGGCTTAATACACTTGAACACAGTGTTGTGGTACTTCGAAACTCAGTGTTTTGAACTCTTACCCTTTTCCACCATTTCAGAGAGAGAAACTAAGATTATAACTGTAAGCGAAGAACAACGAACGTGAAATACCGCTAAGGAGTTTGGGATGGATATTTTTTATCGCTCGACACGAAACGACGGCGTTCTGTCCCGGTAAGGTAGGGCTGTGGTGTCACGTGCGTGTATTCGGGTCTTGGGTTAGGTAAGTTGGATAGGGCGAGTTTTCCGAACCGATTCAACTAGTAAAAAATGGGTCGGATCCCGTTTGGGTCATTCATTTTATTTATTCATTTAGTTATCGCTGTTTAAAACAAAAAAAACAAAACTTATTCATGCTTCCTTATCATTATTTTAGTTAAGAGATAATTTTTTATTTTTTACTACTTTTATTCTCATAAAATTTCCCAATTCATTAAAATTTTAATAAAGTGATTAAATGACCAAAATAGGTGGTTACTCTAGTATTTTTTTTCCCATCAAGGACATTACTTTAAGTAAAATTTAATGTTTGATGATAATAAATGTGATAAGAAAATGATGATAAAATCTGTAATAGATGTAATAAGGTTATGAAACTGCATTTGAAACTAGTTCCAACATTTTTTTTCTTTTCTTGGATCCGGACGAACTTGATAAATCGGAATAAAATCGGATCGACCCGTTAAAAGTAGGACGCTTGAGCAGGTGTAGAAACTTTACAATACTTTTGTCCGTACCTGATCATAAAGAAGCATAGCAAAAAACAAAGCCTCATCTTCTTCCACTTCAAATCACTATGGATCTCTCATAATATTCTCTGCCAACCGAAAACCACACCAATAAAAAAATACTATGATGATAATCGAGCCTCCCATCGCCGTCCGCTTCCACGGCGGTGCCGCCGCGCCACCTCGTACTCTCTCTTAAACTTTTAATCTCTCTCTTTTTTTCTTCCAATAGTTTGGTTCTGTTTCTCGAATGCTTCCGCTGACTCACCTTACCGGTTGATTTTGATTCACGGAATGTGACGTTGGAGATAAAACGGTGGCGTTTGCAGTGTTTTGGAGTTCTAATGGAGTAACAGTAGTTGTTATTCATTCGCTCGTTGAATTTTTTTGGCTGATATTCTTTCTTTCAAGTGTTTGGTTCTATTTGTCGAATGCTTTCTGTGACTCACCTTAACTTTGATTTTGACTCATTGAGTATGATGCTGTGAGATGTTTTAATTAAAAACGGCGGTGTTTGCAGTTCGAATGTAGTAATAGTATTTATTATGTATTCGTTGATTCAGTAGCTGTTTTTGGCAGATAATAACCGTTCAATGTGGAGTGCTGATGATGTGAACGGTGTGCGTTATGTTGCGTCGTGCCGGCTCGCATGCAGCTGCGGTTTCGATGTGCCTCGGTATGACGAGTTTGGTATCTTCTTATGATCATTTATGACATAGAGAAGTAGTTTGATGATAATGGAATGGAACTGTGGAACTTAGTTAAGTAGTTTTTGTGTTGTGGTTACAAAAGTAATGGATAATTGTTGAAGGATGCTGCTAATGTGGAGACCTCAAATGAATTTAATTAGAATATCCAATCATGGATTTTGTATAATTGAAAATTGTTGATTTATGCGATAGTGACTTTTGTAATCGTTACTATAAATGTCGTATCAAAGATGATTTCTTATTGGTTGACAATGAAAAATATTTACAATATAGTGCACTTTTAAACTTGACCGCCAAAATCTTTGGAATGAAACCGAATGAGATCTAGAGAGATAATGTGTTCACCCATAAGATTCCAAGTATATGGATTAATTGAAAGTACTGGTTTTATCTTATTTGCTTATTTTCAAATAATAACCACGTTGTTCTCAAATATTCAATTTTTATATTTTTATCTACGATAATTTTTTGCTTTCAATTTCAAACCATTAATTCTTGTGTTGTTATCGAGATGATTGGAACTTTCTCTTTCGGTGGAATTGCTATGAAATAACTATCATTTTTGTCGTTCATGCTGGTTATCATGCTAGGATTATTATTATTAGAGGTCAAAAGCACTACAGCTGCCCCTTATTGAGGTTCTTGTGAAATTTGCATGATTGTCAATCCAACATGGCAGTGACAATGGTAATGCTTGAATGGGGATTGGTGTAATGTGATGTAATTGTTATAGATGAAATATTGATTAAAGATATGACCAAATTATAGTACATAAGTAAATGTAAACCTTACTTTGACTGCCGATTTTGTGAATTAAATTCAGCCTAAAACTCCCTTTCTAAGAGTAATCTTTTGCTTTTTGGAAGAATTCTTTGGTGGGGGTAGGTAATAATGGGTAGGGTTTACCATGCTTCAAACTACTAGTCATACACATGAAAGTATATTTGAATGGCCAAAGTTCTAGTGTTAATGGTGCCCACTATGAATTAGTCTTGTTTTTCAACTTCTATGGGGATTGAAAAATTCTCTACTTCCACATTTGATGCTGAATGACATGTCAAGTATTAATATTCAGTTGGATGGACTGCTGGCCATAATTTAAAGGGAGATATAATGTAGTTTACTTGAGAAAGCTATATGGGTGCATGTCTTGAAGCAATGTCAGATGCAGTTCCCTAAAGCAGCATACTTTCACAATTTATATTTTTCTTTAATCTGCAGACATCTGGCAAAGTGTGTTGATGTATTCAGAAACCTCTTGTTTAATCTGTGATGCTTATTTTGAAAATTTTGGCTAACTTTCATGTCTAGAAATACCAAACGTTTTTAGAGGAAATGTATGATAAATGAATATAATTACACAGGGTAAGAAGTAAAATATACACAGGCACTCCATTCACAAGAAGAAACAAACTTGTAAAGAATAGAATTAGGGCATCATCAGAGCATCTGGGCTCAGCTCAGGATCCTATAAAGAAAAATGAGAAGTCATCCTATCATCCATTTGAAGAACTTGCAGTGTCATCGTCAGAGAATACTGAAGATGCGACACTTTCCGCCGCAGAAACAAGCAGAACAATTATTGAGGTACTCAGTTGTATTAATTTTGATAATCAATAATAACCTCAAAGAAGGTGAAAATAAAATTTGGTAAGGTTTTCTCATTTTAGTGCTAATTGGGCAACAGAGAAAGAATAACTTTCTGTTTCAATTAAATGATTGCTAGAAAATACCCTATGTTCCAAAATCTGTAATGTTCATCATATATGAAGAAATTAATGATAGTAGAAGTAGATGTCAAAACAAATAGCCAGCGCCCCCCTTTCATTTTAGAAAAATGTTCTGTTCTCTTCTGTAGGTTTGATTTAGCATTACTTATTTTTCATAATGTATATAAAATTTGAAAAGGAAGACATCATTTTATTTTTAGGTTGATATTTGGGTATGAAGTTAGTTATAAGGTAAAATAAATAAATAAATTTTCTTTTGTGAGGTACTATTCTTTTTTGGGCCCAACTGTTAATTGAACTTTTGGAAAGAACCGCACCATAATTTTCTTTCTGCTTTGTTGGGACACATGGAAAGTACAAAAGTTGACAAGGTTTCTTGCAATCGTACAGAAGAATAGCTGGACCATTTATCAATGTTATAGAAGTTTATTAAAAATAAGATTTAATTATTCATTTGCTCTCTGTTTTCGTACAAAAATAAGTTGATCCTCTAGTTTTTTTTAGTCTCAATTTGGTCCTAATTTTTGAAAATTAGATGCAATTTGATCATTTTCATTTAATTTATTAAACGGATCAAGGATTTTTCATCAAAATTGACACTAGGATTATGTTAATTACATCAACAAAATAAACCATCCTTATTAACAATTTCAATATTGATGAAAAATCTTTGATCCGTTTCAAAAATTTAATGGAAAGGACCAAATTGCATCAATTTTTCATAAATTAGAACCAAATTGAGACTAAAAATTTGGAAGACCAACTGGACAATTTTGGACGAAAACAAAAACCAAATGAGTAATTAAACCTAAAAAGAGTTATCATTTCATTCCGGTCAAAATCATTAAACTCATCATGCCTAAATTTATCTTTGAAAATGTAATGCCAAAACTATGTAAATATTCTATTCTATTAAATATTTTAATTATAGAAGAAATTCTTTGGTAGTAATTAACTGTGAGCCTTGGGTCCTTTATCCCTAGGCTTAACTCATTTAGGTAAAACTCTGAACTGGGGGGAAGAACTAACTATATCAAGAATCTTATCAGTTGCATTTATTCTTATTATCACAACTAGATTGCTAGCTAATGATGATTGCGGTATATCATTTTTAGGTTAACAACAAAGCAACACTGATGTTCTCAAGTTTGATTAGTGATGAATTTCATGAAAATATTATTTGGCCAGATTTGCCTTATTTGACTGATGAGCATGGAAGTAAGTGACAGCGATTGTCATTTATTTTGTATTAGTTTTCTTGGGCTTGTGAAGCTTTATCCACATAATTAAATTCTGTACGCATTGCAGATATATACTTTCAAGTGAAGAACGGTGAAGATGTCCTGCAGTCCCTAACAACAGAAAATAATTTTGTGGTATGGCCATGCCTAACATTTCAGATAATGCCCTTGAATATATATTTTTTGTTTGAAATATCTACAGTGAGCCTTACATTAACTGTTCCTGCATGCAGTATATGTAGACATCTATCTAATGGAAAGCTTCATTTTACTTAAATTTGAGTGCCTGATTTTTCTGAATTACATTTTATGTACTATCTATTAACTAAACTTTCCTGCATTTTTTTGGTGATCGTTCTATATTGTTGAAAATGTAATTTGTTCCTGCATTACAGTATATGTTCAACAATCAGTTTGTTTCCTACACTACTTGCTTGTTGTGTTTCATTATACTATTTGAAGCACTAGCAATCAATCCTTTTGCATAATTTGTGTGCTACGTTTTTAGCTTATTTTTCACTTTTCATTTGAGTCTCCTTTTCTGTTGCATAATTGTAAAATTTGTGTCTCATGACATGTTATAATGTTTGGTTTATGGATTGTTTGTTCTGCCTCTTGTAGCAAGTCATTGTTGGTATTAATTCCATGGAAATGATCTCCGAGATGGACTTATCTGGTCCTTCAGAAATTGACTTTGGGATTGAAGAAATTGACGAGGAGGATAATGAGGATTTTGAAGACAGTGATGAAGAGGATGAAGATGAAGATGAAGATGAAAATGAAGATTATGACTCGGTCTGATTTTTTTCATATCACTTTGAGGCTTATATTCATTTCTGAACTATAAACACCATCAATAGGAATTCATCATTTGTATATTGTTGTTTGCAGGAATGGGTGGCTGCTTTCACAGATGACGATGAACAAGATGATGATGATGAAACACTTGCAGACTGGGCAAAATTGGAGACTATGCAATCTTCTCATCCGATGTATTTTGCCAAAAAGTTGGCTGAGGTAGATATCACTGTTAACATGTTGCTTATACCAATGCCTTTGAATGACCTTGTGTGGGGTTTTAAGAGACCTCATTCTAAAATCCTTTATATATTAATTTTCCTTGGTTTTATGGTATCAATTGGCTTCATTGTTATTATTATAGATTGCTTCCGATGATCCTGTTGATTGGATGGAGCAGCCTCCGGCTTGTGTAGCTATCCAAGGGGTTATAAGGGCTGCTTTTGTTGAAGAACAATCTACGATACAGAAGCACCTATCTACTGGTCAATCCAGTGACACCGACACAAGTAAATCCATAGAAAGTAAAGGGGAAAATATTGGTGTGATTAATGGTCATGTGCTTAATTCAGGATCTTCTGGAGATGATGCATCACAGCAGGTGGAAAACAATGAGAATAGTATTGTCCCCATTAGTGAAGCTCCATTTTACAAATTGGAGATGATTAAAATTCAAGTGTTTTCTGCACAAGGGCAACCTGTAAGTTTACTGACTTGTATGTTTTCTTGTGATTGTTTGGAGACAACCACATGAATTCATGCATCTTGTTCATATTAACTGATCCTGGTGCCTTACCATGCAATTTGCTACCTTAACCAAGTTAAGTAATATGGAATATTTTACTGAAAAAGGTAAAATACAGCAAAAAGTAACTACATGTACAATAATTGATAGATACTGGCCTTATATTTGACTGTCTCAAGTTATTGTTTTGGTCCATTGACATTGTCTACTAGTGCCTCAAGGCTTTTAGACAAATCTGGTTCAGCTGAAGTAAAGTCTGACCAAGATTTGTTTCTGTCAAGGATTGAATCCGGGCTGTGCCCGAATTCAACTTAGCGTTCAGCACATTAATCACCTGTGTCCAACTCCTTGGTTTCTATCCCAAGATTAAGCACGAATATTTTAGACCTGCCTGGCCTATTGTCAAAATGTGAAGTATGTTAGTTACACCTGTTCTGAAAATTAAATTTTGCTTCTGATTCTTTGTAGACTGTCCTTGAAGTAGAAGACTACATGAAAGCCCAACCTGATGTTATTGCACACTCTGCTTCCAAAATCATATCTCGTTTGAAAGCTGATGGAGAAAAGACCTTGCAAGCCCTTAAGTCCTTGTGTTGGAGATGCAAGGGTATTCAAGTGGAGGTAATACATAAACTCTTGAAAATTATTTCTTTAGAGCACTTCTATAAGGAAGTTTTCTCTAAATCTCCCACTTAGTATTTGTCACCACCAGTGAATGGTTTTGTAAACAATTTTAGCATACTTCGGTTACAGTTTTTGATACTTTTGTCATTTGATTCAACTAGAACATCAAGTTAATGCACTCTCTTATTCTACTGCATGCCGTGGATAGTATTTTATAACTGATGGTACTCACCACAATCTTTATAAATGAGAAACAGTCACTAAGGAAAGGACATCTATGGTTTGAAATAAAACGATGATATTATGAAGTTCATTACCTTGTCGTCTGTTTCATTTTCTTTGATTGCAATTTATTGCAGGAAGCACAACTTATCTGTGTAGACTCGCTCGGATTTGACCTAAGAGTTTGTTCTGGGACTCAGATTCAAACACTGAGATTTTCATTCAAGAAAAGGGTACACAAGTCGTTTTTCATAGATATGAGTTTAAATACTTCTACATTTCTTAAGATTTTATATTTGTTCTGCCATGTATGTCCTCCTTGTAGTTTATTCCCAATTATTTTAACTTATTGAAAATACATTTCCAGGCCACATCAGAGTACAGTGCTGAGAGACAACTCAACGATATACTATTTCCAAGAACTAACCCCAAGCAGCAAAAAATGAAGCAAACACATCAAAATGAATGCTAAAACTGTCTACGTGATTTTTGTATGGTTTGTATGTCTTTGGTCAATGATTGTGTATAAAATGCGAAAGGCAGGGAAAAAAAGATCCCATGTTGTAGATGCCAATCAGGTTATGTAGTTTGATTACATTTAATTATTATTTTAGTTGGAAGTAAATTTTTCCGCAGTTGCTTCCTTAGTTCTAACTCTTGATTTCTTATCCACACTTTTTGTATTCATCAATTTCTTTTGATTAATCTTAAACCTGCAAGTACAGGAAAAACAATTACAGGCATTAGCCCCGAATACAATAGTGTGGCCTTTTAAAATTCGGTGGATTTCAAGGGTGCTATGGTCAATTCAGTGGCATGAGCACCAGCACCGTGGAACCCAAAGTTTACTGTGTAGAGAATGTAACTGCAAAAATGGTAACTTGAAAGCCTATTATGACGTAGTTCTCCAAAACTGGAAACTGGACGGGTTCCATGGTTTTGAGTAACGATCAATCTTTATTTACTTAAAGATTAACCATTAATTTAATGACTGATGTGGTAACTGTAACATCTCGTTTTCATAGTTTTTATATTATCAAACAAAACATTAAAATTCTGGTAATTCAAAGGCAAATGATAGTAACAGACCAGAATAAGGTAACCATACAGTCATCCTCAAAATAACCAAACGTATACTACCTATACATATAGTCTTAACAAAAAAGGGTTACAAACACCCTAACATCTAAGCATGAGAAGAATATAATGTCACTGCTGGAAGCGCCCCAAATACTACTCAACTCCTATCCAGGAAGGGTGTATCCTCACCTGCACTTTTAACTGCTCACACCATTCATCAAGGGCGATCATTGCAAAAATAGAACGACACACAGAACAAACAAATACAAGAAGGGTAAGCTAACTTTAAATAACAAGAAATCATGCAATTTACTAGTTAAGCATCAATCAGTGTCTAACACGCGATCATCAGATTATTCACATCACCACAGCCCTGATACACTATCATCATTCTAGACTCGATATCCGGATTATGTAAGTGACATTGGAGCTCTCGGCAGCTTGCACTTGTGACGGTTCCCAAACTCTGCAGAGTTTTAGGCACAAGGGGTATTCACCCAACCACTCCCAAGGTAAGTCCCCTTCGCATCTATGACGGATCGGGTCCATAGACTAGGACCTTCTACTACTCCTCCCGACATAATCCATTATACTCTATATGAGTCTTAATGGTTATTAGGAGCGTCAGGATACCACCAATATGAGTCATCATGTCCTTACATCCACTAAAACCATCTTCCTTAGAATTTCCCTTAAAATCCTAACTCCACACATTCTCAATTAACTAAATTCTCACTATTATCATCAAATAGACTATTAATCATAAAGCTCACATACATAATAGGCAATTATAAATGTTAGTCCACTTAGCATAACTCCATTTCATCTAAAACAGAGAAGACAATCCAAAGTTGCAGTGAAACTCGCTCAGGTTAGAGGATCTCGCCTGAGCTAGAGAGTAATCTCGCTTAGGCGAGTCACTCTCGCTTGGGCGAGACTCCAAACAGGGATCAACCCCAAAATCTGAGCAAATTCTCGCTCAAGCTAGGCTGTTTCGCCTAGATGAGATTGACTCTCGCTCAGGCGAGATCTCGCGCAGCATCAGGGGTGAATTTATGGTATTTTCGCTTAGGCGGAAGCTACTCGCCTGGGCGAAATCATCAGAATTTCAAGCTATTTCTACATGCAAGCCAAACAGTTCATGCCAAACTCGAATTTCACCATACACAATTGTTCACACTCATCAATCAACACCCAATTCATGCAATTCTAACCCAAATCAAAATGATCTATTCGCAAAATTAGAGTGAGAGGTCAGCTTTCCTTACCTTAATTGATCACCAACCTACAAGAATGGCTTCTCACAGTGAAGCACTCCAAATTACAACCTAAGAGACTGAAATGAAGGTTCATACAGTAAGGATAGGGCCCTAATTTCGGTCTAGCTCAATAAGAACTTCCAGAATTCAAAATTGATTAGAAGTGAGAAGGAATTTCTACTTACTTTGAGAGGATGGAGGTTTAGCTAGGAAGGAAGTATTGGTTGATCCTTCTGGCTTATTTGTTGAAATTCAAGAGGAAGGATGGGTCAGAAAGGATGTTGTACTCTGGTTTGAGAGAAAGGAGGAGACCAGTGCAGAAAGAAAAGGATTAAGTTGGTGTGGCTGTTTTTTAGTGAGTGTGAAGTGGAAGAGAAGGAGAGAAAATAAAAAGGGGTTTCATAGTAACTACTTTAAGAATTGCTTTAAAGACGGATTTGGACAACCATATTTTAGTTTTTTTCTTTTTTAGTATAAAATATTTCATCTATAAATAAAAACATTTAAGAAAAGTTACATAGGTATAATTACTTTCAGAATTATTAATCTTTTATAAAACAAAATACTCATTCTAATTTATAATTTTTATATCTTGAATTTTATAATTCCATATTACATTGATTTGTATTTCGTTCTTTACTTTAAATGTAAACTTGTTATTTGTCAGTGGATATTATTTTATTTTATTAAAATTAAGTTAAAGTATTATTATATATTTTATTATATATTAAAATTCCATTTTGAATGTCAGTAGTGTAATCCGATGTATTGAAATAACAGTTATAATATCTTGAGGGAGATTCAACTTTATGGCGGATTATAACAAGACCAATAAAAATAAGGTTTAATCACACGCAAAGTCATCGTGTTGGTTAAGAAATCTCAATTGGGTCCTCAGCTTCAAAATTGTCCCAATTGAGTCCTTAAGTTTGAAAATTTGTATTAAATAAGGGCAAATCGTCAACACTGTTAAAATGTTTAACCGCGATGTACAGTAGACAGTTTGTGTTGGACTTTTTTACTGATGTGGAAAATAAAAAATGTAAAACGAAAAAAAGGAAAAGAATTGGAACAACATTGGCTGGTAATCTCGAAAGTTAACAAATCCCCAAATTTGAAGTTAGGGTTTATTTACTTCATGTCGCAGGAACTGAGCAGTGGAGCGCGAAGCTAAGGAAAAGGTGGGTAGGGTGGAAGATTAGGGCATTTGTTCTAGCGTTCGTGGGTTTCACTTGTTGGTGGGTCATTTTCATTGGCGCTCGTGGTTCATCGAAGAAGAATTTGTAGGAGGTGCACTGTTGCGAAGGTGAGTTAGCTTTGGATGTTGGGTTTTGCTACTAAATTTGATTATATTCCTTTAAGTATGATTTGGTGCACTTTATCCTGTGATTATTTTGTTTTGCGTAAGATTTGGTTGGTGGATAATGTTGTTTAAGTGTGTTGGTTGTGTGTAAAGTATGTTTGCTTTTCCATATTCGGTGTGGTGGTGGGGTTCTCTTTTATGGTTTTTGTCTCCCACGTGGGTGTCTAAATATTTTCTCACTGTGGTCCCCCATTTCAGTGTGTGTGGTAGGGACTGTAATTTCTTAATTGATTTATGGGTATATCTGTATATATGAGTTAACCAAACTTTAGTTTTCCTATCATACAAAAAATATGACTCCTAACGCATAATTTAGAACCAAACCTGTTGAATTCATTTGAAAACATTAAATAACACAAAAGTTCAACCACCCCATACAACACGTTAGGTCTTTACAATAACAGTGATATAACTATCACATTCATAACGCATACAACAACCATCATCCCTAACATCAACTTCATCCACTTTTGCAAACGAACTATAGCCTCATCTAGTTTCCTAGTTATGATCCATCCACCATCTCTTTCTCTCATATTTACCACATCTTTTTCTTCAATCTTCTCTACTTTCAGCACTTTATTCCCTCCAAAATCTCTTTCTTCCATCTTCACCACATCTTTTTCTTCCATCTTCACCACATCTCTTTCTTCGATTTCCTGTTCAATAAACCATTGGAAAAAATTGCAGCCACCCAAATCTTGAGACCCACTCTGTTTCACAAAATACCACAATCATGTTATCATTTTTTCATGCCAGAAAACTTAAATTGAACAAAAAATGAATTTTTCCCACATCTTACCTTAAACTTAGGGCATCCCCAAAATTGTTTGCCCCTATTCTTAGGGGTTTTTGTTGTTCTCAATACAGCTGTCTGACCACAGTAACACATGAGCTTAATAGCAAAAATCCTTGCGCCACAGCCATGGGAAGATCCACCACCGTGAGATGAACGACCACCATCAGACCCACCACTAGGTTGCTTCCCCCCACATGTGCAAGATCCAGACGAATTTGAAAATGACATAGCTACTTTACTTTTTTTTTTCTTCAATTGTTAGGGCAAAGTCATAAGCATTGCCTCTCCCTATATACACGTCAACAACAGTGAAATTTATAAACAGAAACCAAGAAATAACTCCTCACGTGCGAAATTATAGAAGGTCCCCTTTAAGATCAAACAATTCCATCGAATTAAGTATGATTGTATGTGTGATAGCATCTACTATACCAGGAATATCAATGAACCCTATTATTGAAATTGCTCAGGATACCCTTTTTTAGCTTCTAGAATCTATTTCTTAGTTCAACTCTTACCTTACTAACTGGAATCAAAGAATTAGTAGATATGCTCCGCCCAAAATGGGAATGGGCTAGGGTTATGAACTTAGAATCGAAAATCTGATGATCAAGTCGATTCTATGATTAGTTTATAAACAAATTACACGTGTACTGTTCAATATTACATCACAGCAACATCAAACGTTGTTTCACAGTACCTGACAGAAATGGTTTATTTAATACAAATTTTCAAACTTAAGGACTCAATTGGGACAATTTTGAAGCTGAAGACCTAATTGAGATTTTTTAACCAAAACGAGGACTTTGCGTGTGATTAAACCTAAAAATAATGTTATGATATTACATTTAGTTAGTATTATTTTATAGATCATTTAATCATTATTATATTTTGGGTTAAATATGTTTTTATCCCTCAAGTTTCAGTCAATTTTAAAATTAATCCATCTTCAAAACTTGATACTAATTTAGTCCTTCAAATTTAGAAATGTGTGAATTTAGTCCTTCTTACCAATTTTTGTTAAATTCATTTGACATTTTAAATGCATTTTATGATAATATTTAAGTTAACATTGAAGCGAAAATGTCAAACAGTGTAAACAATTCAAATACTATCATAAAATACACTTAAAACGTCAGATAAACTTAACAAAATTTAGTAAGAATGACTAAATTCATACATTTCTAAAGATGAAGGACTAAATTAGTATAAAATTTTGAAAAGAGACTAATTCCAAAATTCACTGAAACTTAAGAGACCAAAAACATATTTAACCCTTATATTTTATACTTAATTAATTGAACCAATTCAATCACAATTCTAGCTAACAATTATTCAACAACAATTTTAATGTTTTAACCAGTTAACTATCAGAAAATTTTGGACTTTACGTGGAGTTGAAAATCTACGTATTACTTGAACTCGTCTCACAATATTAAAAATGATGCTCAAGTATAAATTCAATGATTTGAATAGGAAGATTACTCTATCAGCCATTAGAGATATGAACGGCTTCAACATGGTATTTCAAGAAGATTGTATACAGAGGGAATTGGTACTTATCTGATTCAACTTGAGTCACCCTCAACAAAATTGTTATTTTTGCTCGGAACAATTTATGCACTTATTTTTATAATCATTTATGCTTGCATATAAACGGGTAATAAATATGCCTATACTTAGATATATTTAGACTCATTAAATTAATTTAAACAAACCATAAGTTAGAACAATTCCTTGCTACAATTTTCTAATAAATTTAATTTATTTCAAGAATACATACAATCTCTGTTTTAAAATCTTGTTTAACAAGGTTTCCCAAATATATAAACCTTGAATATTAATTCTATAAATACTGGAACGGCTTAGTGGTATAAAATGAAATTGATTGAGAAGACTTGAAAGATAATAATAAAAAACTAGCGTGTTAACTCAATTTATTTCATTAAGGTTATGAAAGTCATGAAATGGATGGCTAGCAGAACTAACTTGATTATTAACATCGATACAGCAAAATGGTTAAAACTTACAGTCAAACTCATACAGCTCGTGTGTTGAATCAGTTGTCAATCCTCTTGAAGAGCATTTTCTATCAGTTCACAGGATCCATAAGTTGCTTGCAGCAGATATATGGACAACGTGCGGATTCTGGGTTTTCAGCTATCAAGTCCTGAAGATGTTTGTTAATTCCAGAAGTAGGAAATTCTTTCAACTCAATGGACTTAGATGGCGCAAAATTCTTGTTGACTGAAGGTGGCCAGTTCAGCCTGGGATGCAGTATTTTCTACAGCCAGCCACCACTCCTCATCTTCATCATCAATTACCTCCTGCTTCAAGATATTTTATTGAATAATATTAAGGGTTATGTACATGTAATTATGTGGCCACTTCAGATAAATAAAACATCTTTGGTGCAATCATGATCTAGGACAAAGGCCAGTCTGGTGGAAAGCTTTGTTTGGAAAAAAATAAAACTCTCCATTTGAGTGGTGCCTTTTCTGTTCATAAGAAAATAAGATTCTCTCTATATGCACCATGTACACAGCAATTCAGGAACACATACAAATCCTCACACAAGGAGAGGGACCAGGGGTCAAAAAAGTTTACTCCAAATGAGAGAAAGGTAATATTCACCTTAGGTCCTTACAATCGCTTGCAAAGGACTTCACCAACTGAGCTAGTTGACACCTCTCCAATAACCCATTTGATTCTCAGTTTCAATTCAAAGATAACCCTACTTCAATAGTTGAAGACCCGTTGAGAAAGGTTACCGTAAAGGATTATCATAGGTCAAGTTGGGTCAATTTTGAAATAAGATGAAATCTAAATTGAATTCCGTTATATTGTGATCAAAGAATTTGTAAGTGATCAGAATAAATATGTCAAACTCAAATTAGATTGAATAAAACTACCAAGCTCCATTCTTTACAATCCAAAATGCAATATAAGTAGAAATACCCAATGGAACCGATTTGGATTAGTTCGTTTTCGTTCCCTGACCCTATAGTTTTCCAACAAAATTCTATCATATTGGAAAACACAATCTGCCACCACGGTCTAAATAATAGGCATAGGGCTCTAGTCCTGTAGTGGAGCAAGATAACAACAACTCACTAGGGAATCTTATGACCATTGTAATGTAAATGGCAGTGTTCAAATAAAGTTTAGAATTACTAACCATAGTGCTTAGCTCTGTCTTTGTTTGCTTACTCTCCATATCTTCAACAACTCTTATGGCTTCTACCCACCAGGAATCGTTGGAGTTGTTCTCAACAGTGTCATCATATTGTAGAGAGTTTTGTTCTTTGTTATCATCAAGTTGATGTCTCCACTTATTATCCACTAACTGTTCACCATCTAACAACCCAAAGGATGAATCAGTTACATCTGAAGAATTGGAGAACACATGAACTGGGATTGGTCGTGACGGAGACCGGTAACCTATTTCCATTAAAAATGAATTAATAAACGTGTTAAGAGAGAATGAAGAACTGAGTGTGAAAAGGGTCTTCAAGAACTTCACTGTAAATATATTAACCTCTGCAGTCAGGATCATGACATTTCTGATAATACACCGCCATTCGTAGATCAACCACATATATAACTGGACCAGTAAATCATCAAATTAGTATGTTGCAATCCTATACTAGAGAACACAGAAAAATAGAAGACAAGGTGCAACCACACTTCTAACAACAGAAACAAGAAAAACATCCCTGGCTTCGTTAAAGTAACAATCATAATCAAAATACAAGGAATCTCTACCCTAAAAATAAAAAATTCATTTGGGATGATACTTAACATTCAGAGACGGCCAAACAGCCGTTCCAGCCTTCCAGGATAAAAAAAAAACAAAGCACTTTCAGGGGATTTACCATTATTGCTTTTATGCTGTCTGCCAATTCGCTCACAGTATCTATTTTTTGTCATGCTGTAGACCATCAGTCTAAATTCCGATAAAAAATACCAGCTATAAATGTTTCCTATAATTGCAGAAAAAAATCAACACAATGAGCAGGGTTATACTGAAATCTCAACGTTGAAAACATCCAGGGACAACATGAAACCATGAAAATTCACATATATATATATATATATATATATATGTATAAGTTTGGTCCATTTACTTATGGAAAAAACATGCTTAAAATAATAAATTACAACTGACATGGATCACCTGGTATATTCCCGACAGAGGCAACAGATAATATAAATTTGTCCAGAAATGGGAATGGTGACTTTCCCATGAAGTATGTAGTTGAAAGATCAGTTGTGCCAATATCCAACGTAAATTGTCGAAGATTTTGGCATGGACTTTTAACATTATTGCTCTCCTGTCAAAGTTAAATACGTATAATAATTAAGGAATTAAGTGCATGAAAGTTTAAATTTCAAGGAAGCTGTCCAGTTATGGGTATGTGCATACGGGTAAAAGATTTTGTAGAAATCTACAGATTTAACATGATAACACTTTATACACAAAGAAAGTAAACTTTACACAGTTGAAAATAATAACATACGGATAAAAGATTTTGTAGAAATCTACAGATTTAACATAATAACACTTTATACACAAAGAAAGTAAACTTTACACCATTGAAAATAATAACCAAAGAATGAATATTTCGATTTTTGTTTTTTACATTGATACAGAATGTTTTATGGATGTATATCAATGAATTATCTAAATCTATGAATTACCAATATTTATATTTGGTTCTTGTACCTGATAGCGATAGTTTTAGATACTTCACATATATGTATAGGTGAAGTGTCCACACCTTTAAAGCAACTATATCTAATACAACTGCATGAAACATAAATATGCATAATTTCAATTATAAACTTATTATGATTCATAATTTTTATACACTTTTAAATATGTATATTCTTCTATTATTTTTAAAATAATCGTACGGCCCAAACAAACACATCTTTTCGGATACGTGCACATTATCCGAGCATCATATTAGAACAAAAGGAAATAAAATTGATGCAACAAAAGATTTACAAATTTAAAGCCCAAATCTACCTCTGTATCAAAATGCAGAGTTTTCACACAATCTAAGTCTGTTTTGCAGACCAGATATGTTTGGCAATCAACATCAATATTGCATATCAAGGAAGCCATGAATATGTCTTCTTCACCCTGTCACTTAACAAAATCAAACAGGAAAATAACTAAGTGAAGAAAAGATTGCACAAAATGAATAAAAGGCAGAATGAAGACGTATATGCACTGTCCTGCACATGATAATGCATATTTTTGGCTTTCATTGAAATGAATAAGATCCTACAACTGTCTTCAACGGGAAATTGACAACAATACATGTTATTACCCCTTTTCTACATGGTAAAAAAAAACATATACCCAATACCCCACAGGGTCTAAGAGAAGAATCATGATAATGACCTTTAAAGGAGCTCTATGTCCATATAATGGCTTTTCGTGTTCCCATTTTAAAGATGCAAGTACAAATACTAAAACTAAACTTTCCAAATTTCATGTAATTTTCTTCTAGGAAAAACCCTTCCAAATAACATTATTTTGATGGAATAATTCATATAATAAATATTAGTAAGAAAACTGCCATACCAAGTCCTTGCACTTAAATCGCTTTGTCGGTAGAAGAACTGAACTTTTTCCTGCTTTTGAAGAGAAAACAAGACGGAAACAACGATTCCGAGAATATACTGCAGTATCCACAAAAAGTTGGTCTGCAGATTCCTCGCTGCTAGAATCTTTCATTACAAACAATTTATCAAAAGTTTTATCTTTCGCCCTTGCTTTTTGAACTCTTGAGCATATCTGGTAAAATGTCATTAGAGTGGCAATGGTTGATAGTGGATACTGGATGCTATACAAAATAAATACCATAGAACATTGCTTAAATACTATAAACTTTCCCTTTTACCAGCTAAGAAAAACATTTTCATAAAAAGTGATTAATAATGAATCATTCATAATTTTACTGAATCTAAATAATAGGAAGAAAACCATCCTAATCCAAAATTTATGTGTAGCCAAGGTTGAAAATAATGAAAATACTCGGACTTACTTCTGAAACAAATGCACCGGCGTGAGAGTTGTCCTTAAATGCAGCATTTGGTATGCAAATTATTACATGACGAGAGAACTTATCTGCAAATGAAAATACTGAAATAAGGGTCATTCCTACCATGGGAAAAATCAGAATTCATGCCATAGAAGCACTTAACAATTGTTTTACTTGTAAAAATTAACGAATAAAGAAAAACTACTGTAAAACGATGTTGGAATTAACAATATGTTTAGATATATCAAAAATTATTTTTGTATCTTGGATTATGTTTTAGTAGTAGTTTCTCTATATTTCCCATTATCTCTTAGAATTTGTTATCTTTTTTCTCTATCCCGTGATATGCATCCTTAACTAGTTATGATAGTAAGTGCTTCAGGTGTCCATTGGTTCAAAGATGAAGTCCTTAGCACTTGGCATAAAGTCTTGGGGACTGAATCCTCCAACCAAAGCATTTCAGTGAAAATTAGACAAGACAAACAATCTTTATATTCACTACTTCCAATGTTTTGGTCAACAAACAGCACCAACAATGACCACTGCCATCTAATTTGAACAAGTCAATACTGATCCCTAAGTGCAAATCAATATGTGCCAAAGCAAACTTCAACTGTTAATATACATGGATTAGCCACAAATTCTTCAGTAAATTATATTTGGCAGAAAAAGAGAAAATTGTACACAGATGGAAGGCGTAAGAAAGCTACAGGATAAAGAATTCATGTAAGCAAACAGCAAAAGCTCATCAAAGATATAGGCAACAGACATAACAGTAATAGACCTGAAGAAAAGCCATACCTTCAGTTGAAGAATCAAGTTCTAAAACCCAATTGTGGTCTCCTTGGATTGCATATTTTTCAAGTAAGGCTTCTAGAACCATTGATATCAAGAGATCAACCATTTCTTCTCCATTCTTTTCTTTGTTGACTTTCTTATTAAACTCCAAATCAAAATAAAGATGGCATGGTAAACCCTGAAAGCAAAAGGAAACATTACGACCAGAAAAAACAAACAAGAACAAATAAGCACCTATTAGAGACAATGTAACCTCAACATTGTTTCGCTAGTTAAATCAGTGAATATAAACAACACGAGATTATTACCTCTTGAATAACCTCATAATGATGTCGGAATTTGGGATTCATATTCTTGTACCTGTGTGTATGGTCGTCAGCAATTATATGGACACAAGGATATTACTAATTAGTTGCAAATTATGAATCATATAAGAAAGGAATGTGAAGTAAACCTTCGCCAGAGCTCTGTATAAGTAGACACGAGGAACCTTCTTTGGCCATTAAAGTGGTCTTGATAACTGAAGACATGAACATCTGCTTGTCCTTTGGAAAACTTCATTGCTTCATCCTGCCTAGGGAATGTCATCCAAACTTCCTTTCTATACAAACACAAAGCAGTATTAAGTCATTCCGAATCATACATAAAGTAAAAGAAAAGTAAATCAGTAGACATATGGAAAGTGTAACGGGTATAACCAACATGCAGCATCTGACAAACCAATACCTTACGTTCAATGTCTTTTTTTGAGAGAGATCAGGACATATCTCTCGTAATAATCGCCATAACATACGTGTTGGCCTTTTGGGAGGCACGCCATGAGGAGATCCATAAAATACTATCGGAGAGAATTGCTTTCCATGACCAATACTTTGTGCTTTTTTGGCTACCGCTGATTTAAGCTGAAATTGAAATGCAAAGTATTTTAATTTTCATGGAAGGATAGTGTATGAGCCAAGTTGCACATATATGTAGAAATCCAGCAACATTCTAAAAACAGCTTGGGTAGAAGAGGAAGCAATCTACTGTACAAAAATATACAAAAAAAAAAGCAAGCATTCCCTGTTTTCATTTCCAAAGGTTTGTATAGCAAAAAGTTAAACTTATATACTTTCATAGACAGAACAAAATGAAAATAAGAAAGTATAATTATAACCAAAAGTGAAAACAGGAAAAGGGCTCTCAAACCAAACGCACACCAATTAAACTGAAAGATACATCAAATTCCAAGACATTTTAACTCCAATAATCTAATAATAAGTTATAACAAGCAAGCTAAAGTTACCTGCTACTTAAAGTAGACAAAACATTTCAAGGGATAAAAGTTGTGATTACGTTGGAGTCAAATGTGACTTGGAGTTCCACATTTGGTGAAAATATAAAGGAAGAGCAGAATATAAGGAAAAAAGACACAAAAAAACTATTGGCTTAAGAATTTGGGTTGAAGATGGTGTTTCAATTCCTCATATGAGTTCCTTGATTATGTGTTCCAAATTTCCCCATTAGTCTGATAAATAGCTCCGATAAGTACCGACACGTATTGGGTGAAAAAAACTTAGACAGAGTTCCTTGGGCACCTTTTCAGAATTGTTCTTCAATCAGACTTGAAGTTTTAATTCCTAATCTATATTGACATACCATGAACCTTTATGACACTGGTCACTGAAAAGAAACTCTAATTTGATTAGAAACAGCATCATAAGCTTTATCTAAATTTAGTCCTTAACTAACAGCAGAAACTACATTACTTTCTCTATGGAAGATTCAATGTTGATTTTTCTGATGCGTGATAAGGGGGTTTTCAGTTCTTCTCCAACCGATCCTGGACCCGGAGATTCCGAACTTTCTTGCTCTAATCTTCCTCTGCTTCGTTTCCTTTCCCTCGTAGCAGATTCTGAGGCAACAACACATTCCGTTTTATATTTATCTTTTCAATTTCACACAAAAACAATACGAAATTGGAACTTCATTGTTTCTTAGGGATTTGAAAGAGAGAGAGAGAAGAGAGGAAAATTGAAGAACGTACTGGGAGGTGTTAAACCGCACTTGAAGCACGCGAACAAGCGATCAACGTCGTTCATGTTGCTGCTTGTGGTGGTTGATGGTGATATTTTCGTTTTGTTTTTATTTCTCTGATAATTTTTCACTTTTCAGCGGGAATTTGAATTTTGGAGAGAAAAGTAATGGAGGGTTCCGACCGGATCGGGTCTTTTCGGCCAAGATAGTTCGGGTTAGCCCAACCAAAAAGGACTTTCTCTTTATGCACTCCTATAATTTCTAGCTGTAAGTAATACATTTTAAAATGATAATTTTACCCTTTGTAAATTTGACTTCCAAATTATTTATTCGGAATATCTTATCTTATGAAACAACTTTTTCGAAATAAAGTTTTCAAAATTTTCAGAATATTACTGAAGTAAAATTTCTGAAATAGAATTTTCAAAACATATAAATTATATTTTAGAATGGATTTTCTATAATAAAATTTATGAATATAATCTTCCAAAACATATATAATACTTTCCAATAACATTTTTGGAACACATTTTCCAAATATATATATATATATATATATATATATATATATATATATATATATATATTTTGCATCTTCCAAAATTAAGAAATGAGGCTACATTCTTTTATAAACTTTCCCTGTAATCATGTGATGAAATGAAAAAAAAAAACTTTAATAAATAATAATTGATTTTCCCCGCTTCTATCCGATCAAATTCTTTTTAAGGGTAAGTTGATTTTTTGTATTGTTCCTCGACCCATTTGTTCTTTCTTTTGCCTGTGAGTTTCTTCAGCTTGCATGTGGCATCAAAATCTTTCATATGATACTTTGTTGATCAATGGTTCTAATAACATGCACTGATTGTGTTTGTGTTATTTCTAAGTATAACTAGATCATCTTGTTAGCTTTAAGGGAATTTGGTACTCTTTGAACTTTTGAGTTGTCTCACATGTATAATGGAAGCTAATTACAGTGTTTATAAATTATAACTATGTTGAACTCATCAATTGTATGATTGAACTGTGAATTGTATGAATGATTGAGTTGTGTGATGAGTTATCTATTGAATTGGGGTTAGGGATTCTAAATTATATGAGTTGATTGTTTTATAAAATTTGGAAATGTTGCCTAATTAGTACTACAAATGTGATGATTTTAGCTTGTGAATGTCGTGTAAATTGTAATTGGTATGTTTAAACTCTGTGTGTGGTATATTGATTGGACTTGGTGGTTGTTGAACAAGGATATTCTTGTTGAGTGACTCCAAAGTTAAAGAGTTCATTGACTTGATGGTAATTGGGTACGACAAGTCTTATTGGTCGACTTTTGAAGGATTTAACCTTTGTGAGTTCTAGTGCTACTGTCGCTAGGCGAGATGTATAGTCATTGGACAAGTGGGCCTTCAGGCACTACTCGCTGATTGAGTATTGTTTAAGTTTTCATTTTCAATATACTTGTTTGTAAGAATGCTTTGAATGAAATATTAATTGTATTATTGTTATACGAAAATCTATTTTTGCACATAAGCTTCATCTTCTGTGTGGTATGTCTTGTGTTGATTGTCTTTTTTTGCAATGATCATCTTTATTGGTGTGAACAAATGAAGATGTAGTAGTTGAACCAACTTTATAGTTTATGATTATGCTTTAGATAAGTGTAATAGCCACCTCTCTAAATGTTAGATTAACTGTTTTTGGTTATTGATGATGTGATGGTTCATTTTAGTAATGTTAATTTATTAAAAATGAGATGTTACAATTTATAATTATAATTTAAGTGAAAACATAAATGAAGACGCATCATGAAAAAGGAAGAAAGGAAAAAAAAATTGTGTTAAAGAATAATAATTTGTCGCATTATTTTTACTAGATGATTAACTTCTTTTCATTATTTTTGTTTTTTTTTTATTTTATAGGTAACCAAATCAATACTTTTATAATTCAAAATATTGAAATTTTAAAATATAATTAAAGATAAGTATGAAGATACACTTAATTATATTATATAGATACATAAATTACGAAATACAAAAATTAAGCAAAGGTTGGAATCTCAACTATTTTTTTTTTTTGAAAACTGAAAAAAAAAATCTGACAAATTTGTTGCTCTTTATGTTAACTACTTCAAAACATCTTTACTTAAAATGATTCATCTATAACAATATATAAAGGGGATTCCCCTTTTTGTGTCCACTTTTCAAAATACCGATTTTACCCTTTAAATATAACAATTTTTAAATTTTTTAAAATTAACCGTTACTTTTACAAAAATTTTATAAAATCATATGTCTCTACTTCTTCTTTATTTATTAATGATTATTCTTTTATCTGTTCTGATATATTTCACTTTATTTTTAATAAATATAATTCTAATATATATATATATTAACTTAATAACATTATAATATTATCACCTACTAATATAATGTCACGTATATTTAAAAAATACATACACACAGGCGCTATCGCGCCTGTGTTACGCTAGTGATTATAAAAAAATCTTTACATGTAAAAGTTAAGCTTTATAAATTTGAAAATCTATACGATTTTATACATCAATCGTCATCCTCTTGAACAAAAATAAAGAGGCAACACATGATCTCATAATATTCCTCTTAGAAATTTGTGACAAATGTTTCTTGAGATGAAACATGGGTGGTGGTGAATAATTCTGGTTATGGAGAAACAGGTAAAACATATGTAGGGCTTAAAAAGTAAACTCGAGATGCATCTGAACTTCTCCGTTGTTGACGAGAACTTGAAGCCCTTCTTGATGACCCAGATGACACTCTTCTTGCATGTTGCAGTTTGATCTTGATACTGAAACAAGATAGAGAATCAATCAATCAATAACATAACATTTACACTCAATGATTGATTATGAAGTTGGAGTTTTGAAACTTTACTCACTTTTGATGAACATCAACATAATGATCAGTTTCATCCAATATATCTTCCTTGAATGATGAAAAGAACAAAAACATCAGCAATCTCAGATTACCAGAAAAAGAAAATCGCTAAATATGGTTGTTGCCATTGAATTGAACATAGTGAGTGACATTAACCTGAAGTAACTCTTCCATAACATCTTCCAATGTGATTATCCCAATCACTTCTTCATCTGTTGTTGGAAAAGACTCAACATTCTCAAAGGATGAACTTGCATCAGGTTCTTCTGATATTCTCTGTGGAAGACCTGAGTCACCCTCACGATTCATGACACTCTTCAGTGTTGCACTGTAATATTCTGTTTCTTGTGAATGCCAATCTGATGCATCAGTTGAGATGCGACTATAATCTCCCGGTTCACATGAAGATCCAAGTCCTATAAGGTTCACAGCTACAAGTTTAGATGTTTGCAAGAACCAACTTAGGGTAAGCAAAGAAATTTTTTATGTAATCAAAATCAAAACTTGTTCATTGGTGTTGATTTTGAATGTGAATTGTTTGTGTATAATCAGACCTGGAGTTTTTCCTTCTCTCTCAGTTGCAGCAGTTCTGATATTTTCTTCACACTTGAGGACAACAGCCATGTGGCTTTGACCATTCCTGAACTGATTCAGAATATCATACAATGGCCAATCTTCAGCAACTCTGATAACCAAATGGAACATTATAAGCTCTACACAGATAATAACAGAGATTAATCCATTTGTAGAGTATTCTGAACACATGAACTTTATGTTGGCCAAATAGTTATGTTGTTTTTTCCTTTCTCTTTTCATCTTTGCCTTCACCTTCATCATCATAAGCATTTTCATCTTCCTATATGTTCCATTCAAAGCTACTCTATCATCAGCAAAATAGGAAAAAGAAGTTTCATACCTAGGAACTCTCCTGATAGTCATATATTTAATTGGTGTTTCATCTTCCGGACGACAGAAGATTAAATTCCTAACCTAATCAAGATTGAACAGACATATCAGAAAAAAATGTTTGTAGAGTTGAATTAGACTTAAAATTTACTTCTTAATATTAATCATAACATTAATCAGTAAAAGTGGTACTTAGAAAATGATCCTAATATAAGTTGCTATAAACTTGAACATATCAAACTCATATATTACCAAGATGATACCAACAACATTTGTTTGTTTTCCAGAGTAGACTGGTATTCGGCTGTGACCTTTGCTCATTATTAAGCCCATTGTATGCCTAAAGAGTAAACAAATTAAGTTGAGGCAAGGAAATGCTTAAACATCATAGAAAGACATGAGGGACATACATGTCAAGTTTGGAGTTTATGTCAAGAGAAAATGTTTCACTTAAAGGTGTCATAGCATCTTTAGCAGTCTTCTGTGTTAAGTCCAAAGCTCCAGCAATTATTTTAGTTTCATGAAGTGTCAATTCTCCACCTTTACCTGCCTGATAGTGAACTTAAGCATTTGAAAAAAAATGTTACCAAAATTCTATAGCCAATAAAACAAGCTAACCTCATTTGCATGTAAATGGACTAAAGTCTTCAACTCTGTTCGTCCTAAAAGTGCAGTATGTCCCTTGCCAAGAAGCCAATCCAACAACTACCATGGCAGGAATTGCCAACTTATAAATAAAACAATATTAAGGTATTAAAAGCAAACATCATACACCGATTAACTCTAACAATGTTATCTCAAAGGTCAGAAACATTGGCATCATCTGTGAGAACGAAATTAGGTGTACCAAACAACATATAATAGACATTGCCTAACTAGCTTAACAATGATCCTAGTATATATTACAAGTTGAAAACCTGATTTACTTCACATCTTTAATTTATTGGAATAGGCTGAGTCAATAATTCACTGCAGATTTATTTCACATCCTAAAAAGGTTATCCTTGTTCATTGCAGATGCTAAATTTGTGATAACTTACTTATTTGAGTAAAGATAAGAGTACCTTACTAAGTGGATATGCAATTGGGAAGAAAATCAGCATAAGAGCTCGAACAAAGGGAGACAATGCTGCTCCAACACTTAAACCATATCGAGAACACAAGGCTTGAGGGATAATCTGAGATCAAACTCTTCGATGAGACAGTAAAAAAGGGATACAAATGTGTGTAGGTAACTAAATACATTAATGGTAAAGATCATTTTTCTATACCTCTGCAATGATAGCCAACATGGTGGCTGATAGTAATACTGAAATCCACTCTGGGAACATTTTCTCCATAAAAACAGAAACCCCCTTCAATAACAAAATTTTTGTTCAGTGGTGCCAAATCATAAGCATGATAAAATAGTATATTTTTTTCTTTGTAAATGATTAAAACAATGTTTGGATTTGGAATAATATATGATCACAAAGATAAACTTCTGGTTTTCATTTAGTAATCAGTATGCAGAAGCTTACTTTAAATCAGAAGAAGGTTCTTGAAATGATCTGAGTAACATACCTCTAGTGCCATTGATTTTGCTACAAGGAGGGTGCATAAAAGTAAATTCTCATTCTTAACAACTGACATAATCTTCGCTGCAGATAAAGAAATATTTTCATCACTTAACAAGATGAAGCAGTAAATAGTTGAGTTTCATAACCAAAATTTCTTTTATTTTGTTACAATCCCAAGTTTGACAAAAGAATTGTGTTGAATCATCTTACATTCGAGATAAGGTATTGTTCGCTTTAGAACGTGTGTTCCATCATGATTTTATCTTTAAAACTCGTCTTAAAGGGCGAAGAAAAAATGACCGGGAACATATTTCTCTTGTTATATTTGTATACCAAAGTGCACATGGTAGTCTTTCATTTTCGTGAGTGTTAAGGTACTCTTAAATGAAGAAAATTACCCACAAAAAGCAATGAAGTACCTGCATTTCTCTGAATTTGAGGCTTCCCAGCTTTAACAAGAACCTCAAGATCAACTTGGCTGAAGGATAAGAGTCCTAGAGCAAGACCAGATGTGATAGCAGCAAATAACACAAAACCCCAACAAGTGCTGAGTAAAATCCAAAAGTGAGATCCACAACAAGGTGCCTTTTCCTCAAAATATGAACTCATTTTTTCTTTGGATGAGAGAAGACAGAAAAAAACAATGACAAGAATTGCAACCTGACATGTAACAAAGCAGAATATAAGCAAAAGCCTAGTACACTGCAGAATGATACTGCCTGCAGATACTCGAATATAAAAATGGAGTACCCTACCATTAGGATCAAAGGTCCCAAACAATGATTTCCCAACTCTTGGGAGGGTTGTAAGAGGCAAAGTTAAACAGTTGACAGAAAAATTAAGTTGAAAGGTGTATAAAATTCTTTTAAAAATTTGGCACAGATTTGTAGGGTATACTCAATTCTTTATAATAAATTTCACACTTAAAAATGCTGTCCAATTGAGAAAATTAATATATATATATATATATATATATATATATATATATATATTTTAAGTATTGAAACTTATTTTTATTAATATAGTTTTGTTTTTTAAAGTTTTGGCAGTAGTAAGTTGAAGTGTCTTTTGAAAAATGTGATTAAAGAAACAAATTGTAATCTATTGTATAATATGTTTGGTTGGTTGAGTTGAAGAGTGGTCCAATAGTTAATTTACTGTAATAAAGAGTCGAAGTTTATTTTGAAGGTAGCATGTTCTTTCAGCAGGTATTGGTTATATATGGAGTTTACATGCCCCATAAACTAAATGGATTATTCCCTTGATTTTTGTACATAGAACTATTTTTATATATGTTTAGAAAATAAAACATTTATTAACATGAATATTGCTTTCCATAAATTTAAATAATTTTATACAGTTTCTGTTTTGCTAAAATTAATATTTTTATTATTATTAGTCTAAATAAAAAAAAGAATGTCATTGACGTTTGTGTAGGTTAAAGAAAATCTTACATCCAATTTTCACTTAAAAAATTTCATAATTAAGTTTAATTTTAAAAATATATGATAAGATGCTAAACTTGTTTTTCTGATAATTAAAATAAATTCAATAAAAAACAAATTAGTTTTGGCACTAACTCGATAAATTTCAAAAGTTAAATTCGGTCCAATTTTAATTAAAATAGACCCTATTGAATTGATTGAAATCAATTTTATTGAATTTCGCTCATATCTAATTTGGTCACCATACTTTTATATATATATATATATATATATATATATATATATATATATATATATATATATAATTAGATGAACACAGAAAAATAAAAATTAAAACAGATAGAGTGGGGAAATATTGTGCAAAGTACTTTATTTCTTCTCGAGACATTTCTTCAGATTTTTAATGTTCTTCTCCACTATGCTGAAAACGCATTTTGTTCTCTTATCAGCTATACTGTGATCACACACATATATCTATTCCTTGGGGTACCTGAAGGTTTTAAAGTTATCATCAGTGATTTTTAATGCTGTGTGGTGATTTTGCACTATCACAAACTAGTTAGTTTAAGGAAAAAGATGTCCTCACAACCACCTTTTTCTAAATTATTAAAGAATAACTAGTTTTTTAATAAAATATTAAATTGAGATATTTAATTAAATTATTCAATAAATTAATAAAAACAGTGAAAACAATTCTATTTCCCCTAAGCATTTTAGGTTCAAATCTTAGCAGCATTTCTGTAGAAGTTTAACTTGAGTAGCAAAAATCGGCTTGATTCGGCAATCTTCCAAACAGTGAAAAAAAATAAGCAAAAGGTTCACACACTTGTGCCTTGGACATGCCACCACCACCACTAGTACACAACAACTTCACAGACACTATACAATATCATATGACAGAATGTGTCTAAAACTGAACTTTTACAACCATACAAAATCAACAAAGAAACATATATGACAGTAAAAAAGAGGAGCTAAGTAACCAAAGTACAAGTGTAAAGACAGAAAGAAAGAATGAAACTTGGTTGCTATAGCTAAATTTTTCATGCATTACACTAAACATCAACCACCAATGCATCAATCTTAGAGGAATCACAAGCACTCCTACCACTGCTGGAGAGGCTCCACTGATCAGAAACTATGCTTGCTGCAGCAGATGCAGGTAAAATGCCACCTGCAGAAACCCCACATTTTGCTACAATCCTAACACTCTCTATCAACTCCTTCGTTCTAGCCTCTTGTGACAAAATATCCATCAACTGTTGAGGAGTAATCACCAACTTCACTTTCCAAAACCTGCTACTTTTACTACTACCACTAGTAACAACGCTGCATTTACCAGTATTATTATTATTACTAGTACTAGTCCTGCAAGAGAAAGGTTCTATAGAGGTTTTGTTGAGAAACCTCACTCCTTGGTGGTGTTGGTAGTCCAAGGACATTCTGTAAGGAGGAGGGTAGGGGTGGTAGGAACACTAAGAGAACGAACATGTCCTTGTCTAATGGCGGCGGCGCCGTAGCCGGTGGTGGCCGGAGGGTGTTCCGGTTGGTTGTTGAGTGGCAGAAGGTGGTATGACTTTCCAGCCATTAACTCATCAAACTGGCCAAGTGGTTTGCAGAAGAGTTCATGACTTAGGAATATGCCATGCCCCGGGAACTCATTGGTGATGAAACTCACAGTAATTGGAGCATAGAATTCCATGATGCCACCATCAGAAGTTGTGACTTTGATCACTGCTTCAGGATCTGACATGTTTCCTAATAAACAGTTTCCCATGTTGGATATATGAACTTGGAAAATCTTTGTGAAACTGTGAAGCAAATAGTGAGTGGTGTTGTAAGTATTTATATATGGTAACTGGTTTTGTTCCTTATCCAAGAGCGGGAAACTTTGTGGTGTTGAAAAGAAAAAGATGTTCTGTGATGGAATGGAAGATTCTGATGAAGAATGTTAGAGTAATTAGGCTATTATTACAAAGGTAGAATGTGTTTTAGATAAACTTCTTTACAAACACACAGAATAAAATAGACTTTGTATAAGTTAATAGAAACCTTTTGTATAGTTTTTTGCTGTAAAAGATACTGATGAGTCAAAAGATGAGTAATTGATGCTTATATATATTGTTTTCATCAAGTGTTTATGAAACATATAAAAGAGAAAAAATGTTCAAAATTGATTTTGGTCCCAGTACAGAAGGTTGGAAAGCAAAAGAACTTGTTGATATATACCTGCCAGTTCTTCTTCTTTTGCTTTTTCTTTTGACACTTTATCTTTATCCTTTGGTAAAGAACTCAAGGTGTCAAGAAACTGCAACCTCATGCAGTTATTTAGGTTGTGGAAAATAAAATGGAAATGCTGTAAAATGTCATAAAGAATAGGTTTTTTCTGCATGCTTTGGATCTTGCTTCAGATTTCAGTCAATTATTGTAGGATTTGAAGCTCACGTCACAACCACTGTGTTCACTTTAAGAGTTGCATTGGACTTGGAGCAAATATTTTCATTGCATTATTTGAAAATCATTTTCACTTGAGAAAGGTTGGGCTGAACCGACTCAAATGCAGAAACTCTGACTCAGTGGAAAATTTTCAACTGTGATTATCAACTTTTTAAGAAATAAAAAACATTTGAGTGATTAGAAAAAAAACTGTGGAAAATCTATTTTAATCAAGTTTATAGAATTTATTGTATCACTCTTATCGGTTAGAAAAAAAAAAGATTTATTTTGGGACAGTAGAGGTTTCTTAAATATTTAGAACTTTCCATTCGTCCAAACTAAATAAAACAAAAATCTCTACCATACGTTGCAAACAAGGCAATATTTTGGACAAGGAGAAAGAAAGCATATGAAAAAGACAAAAACTGGGTAGTCTAAAAAATTCTCCACCTAAACAACTAAGCATATGTATATCAATTAAGCCCTTCTTATGATGTGAACTTTGGCCATTGGAGATCCCCGAAGCAAGTACTCCACTACTGTGTTTACTTTCTCATCAGATACCTCTACAAAGAAATGCTTAAACACTTTCAGTGACTCCAATCTTACTAAGCTCGGAGGTTCAGGTCTCATTGAAGTGGGATTAGAGAAATCCTACACAATTAAAGTGAAAGGGAAACATAATTAAATGGATATTTGAAATGCAACATTGAAAACAGGCCAAATTCTTATATATGAATGCAAAGGCAATAGCACCAAAATGGTGTGATTTGTTTTTTCCAAAATTACTAAAAACGGTGCAAGTTTTAAAAAAAGTTACAAAAATGGAGAAATCGTACTTAGTATGATTTTATCGCGAAGAAGTTGTTATAGTTGGACACAACTTTGACTCATTAAGGTGAAGTCGTGACAAGCTGACACGACTTCAATAAAATTTAGAAAAAATTATAACGCATGGAATTTGTATTAAGTTAGAATAACTTCCATTAATATTACAATACACTTATATCGTATCAAACTAACATGATTTGAATTAAAATTAAAACAAAAGTAATTAAAACGCACTAAAGTCGGATCAAACTAACTCGACTTTACTTTAATAAATCAAAAGTTGTATCAAACTAACACGACTTTTTCATAATGAAATAGTATCAAGTTGATACAACTTGTCCATTTCAGATTTTTTTTTTTAAAACTTGCACCATTTCAATAATTTTGAAAAAAATAATTATACCATTTTGGTACTTTTGCCAAAAAATGATAGGACAACAATATTTTGAAACTTTCGCTTACAACCTAAGATTTGGTTTTAGAATATACAGAAATAAGAAAATAAAAAAATGGAAAGCTATTTAGAATATGGCACTTCAAGTTATAAGAAAAAGATGTCAAAATTTAGTTTTTTAAAAATCATTTTCCAAAATGATATGAACATTTGGGACAAAATACAGGAAGAACCTACTGAGTAACTTACATGTAACATAATTTGAAAGGGATACCAAGAAGTGAAGGTCAACTTCTTTACATTGGCAAGCACTTGCAGCCATCTCATGATGTTTGAACTGATGATTGAACTTTTCTCAGCCCAACGTGCATCCCAAGACATGTCAATGTTTACTTCTTCAAGAAAAGAAAGATTGCAAGTGGAGAAGAGTTGGTGAGTAGCAGAACCCCTGATGGTAAAAGAACTAAGATTTGGAGTAGAAAGCTGAATTTGGTAAGTTTGTCCCTCATATAATGTGAAACTAGAAAGGGTAGAATTGGATATGCAAAGCACCTGTGCATCATCATGCAAAGAACAGTATCTGAGGACTAAAGTGTTTAACAAGTGACAATTTGAAAAAGGGTCACATGAATCATTGTCACTTGCTGTGAATGTTACACCTTGAAGATGCAAGTTTTTCAACACTGGCATGTGGAGAGATTTTGGAAGTACTATAAGAGCATAGTTCCATGAAATGCAAAGTTCAAGAGATGTCAGAGACTGAGAACAAAACATTAAAGGGAGGGACTCAAAATCAGGTCTAAAGCCTGAATACACATCTAGAATCAACTGTTGCACGTTACAGAACAAAGCATGTTTAATGATCTTGTCTAAGAGTTCAGGTTCTGTCCAACAAAGGTGAAGACCAAGATTATGCAGGGAACATGAGTTGTCTCGTGTAGATAACACCCAGGTTGCAAATTTCTTAAACCTTTCAACCCCAATTTTCTTCGGGAGATTTGGAACAGGAGAGTATGTGAGATTGATGAGTCGTTTGCAGAGGTGGTTCCATCTTTTAGACAAGACACAACTCTGAACAGCATATTTTGTGTTCATGAAACTCATTATGTGGAGAAAAACAGTGTCTGGCATCTCACTGATCATGTCCCTCTCCATCAGTTTTACTGTGTTTGGTGATAGCAGAAGTTGAAAACCTAAGAGAAAATGAGTGTGTGAAGAGAGTTTTCCGAAGTATTTATCTGCAGAAACAAAGAACAAAAAGTTTACTTTCTTGTAATAAGAAAATAATTTCTTCTTTCAAAGAAAAACTAAGCAAATTTTCTAAGGCCGTCCTTGGTAAGCAAGCAAACAAATGTTTTCAAGCTACTTTTTATTTATTAATCAAACTTCATATAATCAACTTTCCATTGGTTGTAATCAAATTTCATATATATTATTGGAATTTTGATGCTTCTGGTCAACCATCATGAATAAATTAAAACTTAGTACTGAGGAGTTGTCTTCCACTAATTGGAGTATAGCTACAATGCTGAGTCAATGGATTTGTTCCTTTGACCAATAACAAATAAATTATTGCTTAACCATTGAAGATTTACATTATATCATTATTTGTATCTACAATCTCCTTTTCAACCCCTCAATCATTGTCTTATTTTATCTTTTGATTAGAGTCTTCACTATGATATCTCCACCAAACCCTAAACTTTCTTTTCCTTCTTTGTCTTTCACTGTAGCAAAAGCATTTCAGCAATCAAATCAATTTTTGCTGTCTGCAGTTTAAGAAATTGAAACCATTCCTCCTGTCATTAGCAGATAACATTCTTTATACGTTTTGTTGATACACTAATCTTTATAATTTGATTTTAAGAAACTGAAAGTATAAAAATACATACAAAATAGTATCCTTTTAATAAAAAATGTGCACGTTTGAGTACTTAAAATAAATCTTATAAGGGTTGATGTAAATATAGTATGCTTTTTCTTAATATATGTAGTGACATTCCTGTACTTCATTCCATTTGATGCCATTTTTAGCACAGAATATCCATTCAGAGCTTTGAGCCGAATGTTATTTGTATCTATCTGATATCTTCTTCCTCATTGTCATGGTGTTACAAGTACTCATGAACAATTCTCTTCAAAGGCCAAGCCATTGGATAAACCACTCAATAAATATGGATACATATTTCACCATAAACCACACTTGACCCATTCACACAATGAAAGAATATCAGTTCCCATGTTGTGATCTTGACTTTTGGGGCTATTTTATGGTATGTCTATTGCTGGTGTCCCTTGCAGGCATTGCATCAGGCCTAGCTCTAGGACTACTGTCCTTCAGCCTAGTTGATCTTGAGGTCCTCATTAAGGCTGGTCTTCCAAAAGACAGAAAGAATGCAGGTTACCATCACAACACATGTAACTGCATTATGCAGATTTTAAGATCTTCATCATAATTGGTGTTACTATCTTACTTTATCTGCAGAAAGGATTAGACCTTTTGTAAAGAATGGACATTTTGTGCTCTGTACCCTTCTTCTAGGAAAATCACTGGCTATGGAGGTATGTTTTATATAGCACATGAACTTAGTTGATGTGGTTAGTAAACTTAAAGAAGAAATGGTATTTCCTTTCTTTCTCTAAAATATTCCTTTTGACCTTTAAGAAGTGGACTTTAAGCCTAATTGAATCCTACAAAACTAACTTGTAAGATGAGGTTTGCACCCACATATATATTTTAAATTGATCTTATCTCTGATCAATGTGGAATTTCCAACATAAACAAAATCCCTTTTGACTTGAATTGATGATAAAGCAAATACTCACACTACTTGTATGCTATGTGTTCATGCAAGCAGGGTCTAGTAACATTCTTTGGAAAAAGAACAATTTTTTTGAGCTGTTAAATGAAGGTACTATGTATGATTTTGTTGAAATTTATGAAAAATGTGATTCCAATTGTTCTTGTTTAAGGCACTGCCAATTTTTATGGACTCAATCATCCCTTCTTGGTTTACTATTCTCATGTCGGCACCCTTGGTGACTGTGTTTGCAGAGGTAATGCTTGTTTTGAAAGATGCACCAACAAACAATGTTGAAATAAGGCATTTTTTTTTTCTTAAATTAACTCATGTTACATTTATCATCTTAGATTTTACCTCAAGCTATATGCTCTCGACATGGACTAACTTTAGGAGCCAAAATGGCTCCCATTGTTCAACTGCTTCTGCTGATCTTCTTCCCCATAACCTATCCTGCTAGTAAGGTAAAAGAATATAGAATGAGAGCATAGACACATTTATTTCAGTTTCTCAAGGAAAAACTCATTAGTACATCCATATCAGGTTATTTTCCTGTAGAACTCATCTTTTGAGAAAAATTAACTAATATCTTTAAGTATTCTTCTACTTTGGCAGGTGCTGGATTGGGCTCTAGGGAAAGAACATTCAGTTCTTCTCAGAAGATCTGAGTTGAAGACATTTGTGGACTTACATGCAAATGAGGTTTTCCTCTTAATTAGTATATTCTCTCTGGCCTAACTTAATCAAATTTATGAGATTAGTTGCTAAAATATTCACATGCAGGCAGGGAAAGGGGGAGAATTGTCACACCATGAAACTTCTATAATCACAGGTGCTATAGATTTGACTCAGAAGACAGCTAAAGATGCAATGACACCCATATCTCAAACTTTTTCTCTAGATATAAATTCTAAACTTGACATGTAATCTGTCATAACTCAACTTTGAACTCACATACATACATATGGTTTTTTCTCCCAATTTTTCATCTATAAATGCAGTTCACCTTTGTCATCATCAGGCATACAATGACACAAATAATGAGCAAAGGTCACAGTCGAATACCAATCCATTCTGGACACCCTAGAAGTATCATTGGCCTCATATTGGTAAGCAATTGAAGAACCACATATGACAGAAGGGAAATATAGTGGATTTAAGTATTTTCTGCCATAAAACTTGAATATATGAATTTGGTGTTGAGAATCCAACTGAGTCTAAGTCTCACATTGAATAAAAATGAGAAAGTTAAGTACTATATAAAGATAAAATTTTTGAACTAGAGGTGATTTCAATCTCTTCGTGTGGGTTGAACTTATGACTGAGTGATCCTTCCTCAGAAGACCCATCACATGAACAGCATAGTATTATTATTATGTTCATATCAATCAATAAAGTCAAAAGAGAAAGCTTCCATTTGACATTTGAGACAATTTTGTTACTTGCAGTATACATTAGCTTTTTTCACAACATTGCTTAGTAATATTTTGTATTCATATAGTAGTACCATGAATTCTTTTCTACAGGTTAAAAACTTGATATTCTGCCGCCCTGAGGATGAGACAGCCATAAAGAATTTGATTATTAGGAAAATTCCAAGGTAATAGAGCTAATTTGAACTTGTGATCTTCGTTCATGCAGTAGTCACTACTATACTAACTATATGATATTGTTCATTTAATAATTGTGTAACAGGGTTTATGAAAGTTGGCCACTATATGAGATACTGAATCAATTCCAGAAGGGTCATAGTCACATGGCTATTGTCTTGAAATCCAACAAAGACTCAGAGAACACTACAACTCATGCTGTGGGTGCACCCACCTATTTTAATATAATTACTCATAAAACATCAAATTCGGCTCATGCTGAAGCTGTTGCAGGTAACAACATTTTACTTAAGATGAATTGCGAAACAAAAGTAGAAAAAAGTTAGAATCTTGGTAGAGAAAAAATCATTTATCTTTGTCAATCTGGGACTTGCAGAATCTGATTCTTCCTTTGTCCTTGAAATGAGTCAGAGAAGTTCTGCACATGAATCCTGTTTGAACTCCAGTGACGCGGAATTTCATAGCCCTACATTAAGAAATGTCATGGAACTAGACTGTGAAGCGAGTCAAGAAAATGAATATTTCTCACAAGAACAAATAGACTCTATTCAAGATTTTATTGATGACGAGGTTATTGGCATCATCACAATGGAAGATGTCATGGAGGAACTATTACAGGTTAGAATGTGGTTTATACTAGTGTGAATAATGCAGAATACACTTCAAATTGTTGGTTTTGTCCTTTAATATATTAAACTTTTTGCCTTACCAATTGATCGACTCTGACTATGTTGGAGGTTTTAGATCGAGTAGAAATAAAAACAATTTAGATGATATAAGTGATGCAAGCCTCATCTTATAAATTGATTTTTGATTTTGTGAAATTGAATTAAGTTTAAAGTTGACAATTTCATAGAAGTTTAGTGAAATGGTTCATCATTTTTTGAAATATCAAACTTACCATGTTTTACCATAATGATTGGTATCTACTTTTTTCATTTACAAGGGAGACATATTGGATGAAACTGATGAATATGTTCACGTTCAAAAGAAGTGAGTAATTTTGCATTGAATTTTAATATTACCTCCTTCATCTATGCTTCTCCCAAATAAATTTACAGCAATTGACAGATTCCATGCTCCAATTTTTCTTATTTTCAGCATTAGAATCAATCTGCTGCATTCACTTAAATCACAATCAAGATCATCATGGAGGGCTTCTGGTTCTAACCATCGATAAAGAACTTTCTACTATTTGTTTTGTTCAGGCTTAGTGACATGAAGATTCCACAAGTTCACAAACATCATGGTTTTGGTTTTCAAATATCAATACAATAAAATTCAATTCATCGGAAAAGTTGTTTACATTTTCATTTAATTATTGTTTATGACATAAGATTTACTTTTAATGTGTTGACCCTGTAAAAATATTTTAACTGATTATGTATGAACCTTAATAAATATATATAAAATATCCATAGTATTATAACAAATATCCCAAACGATGATGACAAAGATGATGAGGCTCATGACCAACCATTTACTTTATGGATAAGATATACGTGAATAAATAAAATATCTCCACTCCAAGCATCATGAACAATCAAACACAACAAGAGAAGCAATGAAAACTCTGATTTGTGCACCAAACTCTTCTCTCATTCTCTCAAAACTTTCTCCATGCAGACCAAACTTCCCAGCTTCTTACCCTACACAAAAGCTCAACCACCCCTCCAGCACATTAAAGCCTTATGCTAGTGCCAAAGGCTTTTCTTCCACTCCTCCAACTGTTCGAAGAAATGCCAATGAGAGGCCTATTAGAAGGAAAAACATTGATGATGATGGTGTTGTTGCTGATTCTGATGATGAGCTTCCCAGGACAGTTATTTACAGGATAATACGCAGGATTTTGTTCTCTGTGGGGGTGCCAATGGGGTTGGGATTGATGTTCATGCACATTTTTGGGGTGCTTAGGGAAAACCAAGTGTATGATGCACCACGGTGGTTAGCCTTTATCACTGCATTCTTGACTTTTGGAGCTTCCTCTGTTGGGATTGCATATGGGGCACTTTCTGCAAGTTTGGATGCAGAAAAGGATGGTTCTTTTCTTGGGGTGGAACAGATTCAGAAAAACTGGGAAGATATGTGGCAGGAAGAAGAGGCTGCAAAGTAGATAGTTTCGAATTTTCACCATGTATTCATAGTTCTAATTATACTACATATGTCATAATGATTGTTCAGAATTATGATGATTCCAGAATATATAATAGTTTCTTTCTCCTAATTAAGTTGATAATCTTTGCAGATGGGTTCATGATGTTGTCTGAGATAAATTAAGTTGTGTACTTAGATTTGAACTCACCTGCTATCATTGAGTAAAAATCTGTTATTCTAATATCTAAGTGAAAAGATTTGGTGGTATTGGCTTTACAATAATTTGATTTAGTGTGTGTAAGATTTTTCATAGGATGTTGAAATCAGAGGAGATACAATTTGCTTACTAGATGAAGAGTTTCTAAGGGTTCAGTTTTCGTTAGCGTGTGTCATTGATTGGATCATGTTTATATTCAAGCCAATGAGAAAAGTTTAACTTTTTTTAGTAAGCATTTTGACCCTGCAACACCGGTTTTGTTATTGAAATCAAGATTTATTAAATATTTATAAGAAAATATTTTATTATATATAAAAATAATAATAAAATTCATGAGATATTTATTTAAAATAATAATTAATTAATTAATTAAAATAGTGAATAAAAAAAGTATGATAAGTTATAATAATATAAAGTTTTTAGATATTGTGATTTAATATAAGGAAATATGTTGAGTTTAGAACAACTTGAATTAAATAGTATACATGTATGTTAAAAGGTATTTAGAATATAAATAGAGAAGAACAATTATAGTATGACTCTCTCCCATTTTTTACTCTCAACTTTTTACTCCCTGACGTATAATTTTCCAATAAAAAATCGTGATAATTGAATGACCTTAATTTTTTTTTTCGATAAAAAAAAGAAAAGAATCAACTTAGTCCCAGATAACCTCAAGTTAATAAAAACCTCGCATACATAAATAATCCGTGTTTGGGATATGAAGGTTTACAACATACCAACATATCCATACAAAAAAGTAAGGGCACCACTCTGTCAAAAACAAAACACAATGATTCGAGAGTAGCATACAAGGTCTTGTCCAAGACAAGAGAATCATAAACCAATAAAACTCCTTTAGCTATAGGCTTCATGGCGAGCCCAAAACCCGTCCGTACTCATCAAGCTGCAACATCCCTATTGTCATTATCACTGCCAGGGGTTCTCACATGTGCTTACATCAATACAATTGATGATCATTGCAAAGAGAAAAATCACACACAAACATACAAGCAAGTAGAAGGGTAAGCTAGTGTAAAAGATTCTTATATTATAACACTCAACATTTAATCACAAAGTCAAGCATAGATAACGAACATCCACACGTGTGATCCCAAATCATTTAAGACTCCAAGACTTGACTATCCGGATGCGCATAATGAGAGACCACCACAAGACCATGGAATTATGTCCTAGTAGTGAGGCATCACCACGAGGACTTCGTGGAATTATGTCCTGGCCTTGAGGTACCACCACGATACCCTCGTGGAATTACGTCCTGATGTTGAGGCACCACCATGAACTCTCACCTCGAGGTTCATGGGATTAAGTCTAATAGATGAGGCACCACCATGGACTCTCACTAGGAGGGTCCATGGGATTACGTCCATTAGATGAGGCACCACCATGAGCTCTCACTATAAGAGTCATGGAATTACATCCTACTCATACTTTATACATGTTTCATCAACCAATCAGAAAGTTCCCACCAATACTAATATCATGTCGATATGTAAATACATATAAACAACCAATCATACAACTCATACTTCCCAATTCATACACGATAAAGCAACATCTTATTTTCCTTTCAACCTCATACAGTAATCATGGCATCATCCCTCAAACCTTTATAGTAAAGCATTTAAGTCAAGCAAGCAAGCAACCACATCCATGAACCATTCACACTTTAGCACAAAACTTGTCCCAATCTCGCTTAGGCTAGAAGACCTCGCTTAGGCGAGAGAGATCCTCTCGCTCATGCGAGCCCATTCTCGCCTAGGCGAGGGCTCAAGTAGTGGAACAACGGCTTCTGCGATTTCTCGCTCAGGCGAGACCTCCTCGCCTAAGCGAGATTGCACCTCGCTCAAAATGAAGACTAGTCGCCTGAGCGATAGTTCGAGCGGGAGATCCTGGGCGAGCCTCTGTTAGTCTCGCCTCGCTTGGGCAAAAAAGACAGTGCCCTCCACTGTTCTCGTGTGCAATAGTCAAGCATTCGACCCAAATAATGTTTAAACAGATTCCCAATCAAATAAAATCGACAACCAAGTCATACAATCATGAAACGGAAGCAAGGCAAGCAACAAATCGAAATAAACAAGCAAACCTTAGCTTCCCTTACCTGGAAAGAGCTAGCAGAAAGCCTAGACACTTAAGCTACGAGTACCACAATTTTGAGAACAAATCCGATGAGCTGAAAAAAATGGTGGAAACATATTCCAAGTGGGTTACCATGGTGAACCTTAGCTAGAATCACAAAATCCAACTAAAGGGAAAGAGTATGAACGAAAAATACTTATGTGGATGGGAAAAGAGTCAAACTCTCTTGAAATTGAATGGGTCTCAAAACCCTAGCAAAGTTCTATAACAAAGAGAGGAAGGGTTTGAGAGTGAGCTATTTGTCAAGTACAAGCAGAATGAGAGCTGAAATGGCAGCTTAGGGTCCTGAAGCCTTCAAGTGGGCTGATCTTAGGCCCACTAAAAGGCCAAACCCTAAATCTTAAGACAGTAAGAAAAAGAGCTTTACAACTTAAATTGTCACCCAATAGATGATAGAGACACATCTTTTGAAGTTGTTATTGACATTTATAATTTAAAATCCTCCCATTTAATGAATTTAGTTTCACTGAATCAATTATAACCACTTAAAAGTAATATAAAATAATTTATACATTTTTTCTTTTACTGTAAAAACATTTAGAAATACGTGACCACATATACATAGACAATGAATATAAGTTTACCTTCATTTATTTTTCACTCTTATTTATTGTCATTAAAAAATATAAATGTACGCAGCGCTAGCCACTTGACCAAAAGTTATAGCTGTTAGTAAGGGTTCACACTTTGATACTTAATATATCAATATTTAATTATTTATTTATTATTTTATATAATATTTAAAATTTTATCATTATTATATTAAAAATATTATGTTATTACATTATTAATAAATATTATTGTTTATTATAGTATATTATTATATCGTTAAGAACGGACAAATGTTTGACATTTTTTGTTGTTAGAATTTGTCTTCAACTTAAATGCAAACTCTCATAAAAGTATATGAAAATTGTTTAGACGCACGGAAAAAATCCATAAAAATAGTTTCTTTTTATAATTTTTGTTATTTTGTTATTTTGTTATTTCAAATTTAAATTTAATTACTGTATAATTTATATTTCAAATTTCTCTGAATCCTAATATTAAAAAAAGATTAAAATATAAATCATTCGTTAATTTTTTCTATCTTCAAAATTTATAATTTTCACATCCTAATAATACACTTAATCTATGTTATTGAAATTAATTATTAAATCATTATTAAAATTTGGCATAAATATATTACATTTTAAATGAAATATTATTTCATATATTTTATTATTTAGTTTATTAATTATGCCATTATTTAATTATTTATTTATTATTTGACCACATATATTAGTTTTTATCATTAATACATTATAATTATTATGATATTATTTTATTATGTTATTAAATATTATTATGTATCGTAAAATATTATTATATTTTTTAGTTTTTACGTTTTGTTTCCATCTCAAATACAAATTCTTTTGAAATGTTAAAAATACGAGTGAGAGTTGGTCTGAGACATTAAAAGTGTCCATAAAAAAGTGTTCAATATTACAATTTTTTTTATTAAAATTTTAAATGTAAATTTTGTTATCACATTTGACATAATTAAAATTTTAAATGAAGTATTATTTTTAAAAAAATATTATTTAGTTTATTAAAAATGTTACTATGTAATTATTTATTTATTTTTTTATACTATTACTTAATTATTATTATTATTATAATGTTATTATATTACTATGCTTTAGAATAAATTTTAATTTTTAAGAAACATTAAATTTTTTGAGTTGATATATTGTTCTCATCTTAAATAAATAAATAAATAAATATATATATATATATATATATATATATATTAATTATGTCACCTATAATGTGAGTTAGTATTTAAGATGAGAACAATATTATTTAATATATATATATATATATATATATATATATATATATATATATATATATATATATATATATATATATATATAAGTTATTTAAGGAAATTAAAAGAGTCGAAGAAATTTTGAATTTCAAAATCAAATTTTATTCTCATATTTTAAGAATTTCAAATTTAGTAATATAAATCTTAATTTAAAAAAATTGAAATTGAAATCTTTAATTTATTTTTATATCTTTAAAAGTCTAAATAAATTATAATTTTTACTTTTTAATAATATTTATGTTATTGAAATTATTTTTATAATTATTATTTACATTTAACATAAGTGTATTATAATAAAATAATTATCATGTTTATCTTATTTTTAAAGTTATTGTTGAATAAATAAATAAATAAATATAAAAAATTAATCTCTAATACTTTATTATTTTGTTTATTTCTTTTATTAATAATTTCATAATTACTTTTTTTATTTATTGTTTTTATTATATTTTAATTTCTATTATTATTTGTTTTTATTCATTTTCATTAAATTTTTGAATTCTTCATCTTTCGGAGTTTGTTTTCATCTTGAATATAATAGGTTAAAAAAGATTAAATCATTCTATAGGTCTCCATTTCTGTAGCGAAATTTCAAGTAGGTCCTCCCATTTTTATTTGACTCAATTGAGTTCTTATTTCTGAAAATTCGTTGCAATAAGTTCCTTTCCGTTGTATAGCAACAATGTTAATGATGTGGCACGTGTCAGCACATGGTTTTTTTATTTTTATTTTTATTTTATTTTTTAAATTTTTAATGTTTTTTAAAATAAAATTGCCACGTGTGAATCTGACATTGTGTCACGTGTCAGTGCCACATGTCACTATTGAATGTGAAAAATCTCAATGTAGTCCCTGTATTTGTTATTTCGTCTCAATTTGGTATCAATTTTTTTAAAATTGAATCAATTTCATCCTTGTATCAAATTTAATTTTTATATAAATTTTACAATGGTATTTTATTATAGTTGATATTTTTAACAAAATTGAGTTTATTTAAATATATATTTTGCACTAATATTTATTTAAATTTTTTTAAAATATTTATATATCTATAATTTATAGATAAATGTTAGAGTTATTTTAAAAATAAAAAATTTATAAATTCAAATAAAAAATTTTAATTTTTTTTATAACAATTCTAGCATTTGTCTATAAATTATTGATATATAAATATTTGAAACAATATTTAAATAAAGTTCAATGCAAAATGTACATTTAAATAAACTTAATTTTGTTAAAAATATCAATTATAATATAAATACCACTGTAAAATTTATATAAAAATTAAATTTGATATAGGGATGAAATTGATTCAGTTTTTAAAAAATTGGGATCAAAGACAAAATAACAAATACAAATACTACATTGGGATTTTTCACATCCAACAGTGACACGTGACACTATTACTGTCACATCACATAGTCTCTGTCACGTGGCACAATGTCATATTGACACGTGCCAATTTTAATTTTAAAAAATAAATTGTAAAAAAAATTAAAAAATTTTAAAAAATTAAAAAATCAAAAAAACCATGTGCTAACACGTGACACATAATTAACACAGGAACTGATTACAACGAATTTTCAAAAATAGAAACTCAATTGAGTCAAATAAAGATGAGGAACCAACTTGAGATTTCGCTACAAAAATGAAGACTCTAGAATGATTTAACGGTTAAAAAATGAGAAAGTTGTTTAGAGACATTAGGAGAGTATGTTAGAAGAACTTCATTTTTTCTTTATAATTTTTTTTTTATTTTGAATTTTGAATTCAAATTTTGTTATCATGCTTTTACGTTTTTTTTAGATTTTAAATTTCAAATTCAATTTGAGTTACTATATATTTCGAATTTCATATTTGATAATGTTAATATGAAATTTAGAAAATCATTAAAATTAAAATCGTTAGATCTTTTTATACATTTAAAAGTTAAAAACTAATTCATTTTTATTTTTTAATAATATATTATTTAAACTAACGTAAGTGTATTACAATTTTAAATAAAATACTGTTTTTAATATTTTATTATTTAGTTTACTTTTAGTTTATTAATAACATCATTATATTATTACTATATATCATATTTTAATTTATCTTATTATTATTTTAAATTATTGACATATTTTTATTTAATTCTTCAATTCTTCATCTTTGAATTTTAATCCGATCTTAAATACGAATATTTTTTGAACTTTATGAATTTTAAATTTCAATTTCGAACTTCATTATCGTTCTTTTAAGATTTTTAGAGATTTTAAATTTTAAATTCAATTTTTTTTGTTATTACATATTTTAAATTCACGGAATTAAAAAATATATATCTATAAAATAAATTTATGTTTATTAAACTAGAATTAAAATTTAATATAATTATTTTATTTTGTAAATTGAAATAATAATATTTTTGTTATAAAAATGTATTTAAGTTGTACTGCTTTTTTAAATAATAAAATATATGATTAAAATTTAATATAATTATGAAAACTAAATAATAAAGTTTACTTTTATTTATCATCATTATCTATATATTTGTTATCTATTATTTATTATTAGTTATTATTATGAATTATTATTATTTATGTATTTAATTTGTTTATACCTTGATGTATTGCTTCTTTAAATAATAAAATATATTTAGTATTATAAATTTAAGTTTTTTAAAATATGATTAAAAGATAATATAAGGTTTAAATATAGATTTGGTCGTTGTTTTTATTCAATTTGGTTCTCATTTTCGTTTTGTGTTAGGTCATCATTTTCATCAAATGTTGATCAATTTGGTCTTTTTTAGTAATGATGCTTAAATAGTTAACGTTTTTTAACAATACATGCCACGTGTCAACTCCTAATTTTTACATTTTTTTAATTTTAAAAAAATTGACCACATATGAAGTCATAATTGTTTCACATGTCAATGTCAGTGTCACACGTGTCACTTTATGGTTGTGTTATTTTTTTGTTCAATTTAGTTTCTATATTCGTTATTTTTGTTCTTTTTCGTCCCAATTTTGGTTGAAATGAATCAATTTTGTCCTTTCAAACTGATACCAAATTTATATCTTTTATAAAAATTATACTAATAATTTTTCTAAAACTGACAATTTTATTAATTATTTTTAAAAATTCAATTATAAATTATTAAATTTAATTATAAATTGTATAAAATTATTATATCTAATTATTAAATAAAATACAAATATTTAAAATATTGTAAGAATATAAATATTAAATGTTTTTTTCTAATATTTATATTCTAAAATACGGATACTTTTAAATTTGATATTTAAAAATATTTCAAATATTATAAATATTTTAGAAGAGTAAACTAATATTTATAAAATTTAAATTTAAAAATAAAACATTTTAGATTTTAATTTAATATCTAAAATGTGTAAAATCCCAGAAAATGGTATTTTAGAAGTGATAGTGGTTTAAAAATAGTGAGACTCAATTATTTTAATATTAAACAAGTTTTAGTATAAATAGAATTCTTATAAACGAGTTTCATTATTTTAAAACACATCATCTCTCTAGAAACCACTTTTCTAGAGCTCTCTAACTTCTCTCTAAAAGTTCTGTCTTTTCGGTCGTTTGATTGAAGAACCAAGACCGTAGGATTGATCCTTTCGGTGAGCTCTTCAATTTGGATCGATCAGTTTCTCCGTTCTTGTAAGTTAAGTTTCTTATGTCTTTTTGGTTTTTTCTGTTTTTTGTTGCATGTAAGCCTTCTTCCGCTTGCGTGTGCCATTTTATGTATCAATATGAGTCTCTGCTGATCAATGATCATAATGGTATGTCCTGATCGTTCTTGTGATGTTTTTATATGTAGATAGAGCATCCTGTGGAGTTAGAGACGTTTGACGTTTATAGAGTTGTTTAAGTAGGATACCAGGTAAGGGAAACTAATGTCTATTATGTCTCACGAACCTGTTAAGAATGTTATTATATGATTATTATGTAATTGAATGATGTGTTTGATATGTGAATTGAGTTGTGATGTTTGAAAACGATAAATGCTTAGGTTTTATATGTTGTTTGAGAATAATTGTATGCTATGGGTGCAATTGGATACAATTGATGTGAATATCTTGATAGAATTAATGTTTGATACTTGAATGGTCTTTGGTGGAGGTTTTGGAGTTGTATGGATTGGTTGAATAGGTATAATTCTACTTAAATTAGTTTTTGTAGAATTATGCAGATTTGCTTACTCGTTGGGCGAGCCTACTCGCAGGACGAATGAGTTGATCTACAGAATTACGCAGAACACTGATATACAGAATTATGCAGATTTGCATACTTGCTGGGCTAGCGTGGGTCAGTGGTTAGGCTAGTGCTACTCGTTGGGCGAATTTCCAAGTTAGAAACTTCCAGACCTGGACCAGTGGCTGGGCGAGCGGTACTAGCTGGGCGAGCGTGAGCCAGTGGCTGGGCGAGTGAGTCAGAACCTGAATCTTGTATTTTTGAGTTAAATTGGGTGGTATTTTAGTTATCATAGAAGCTTTGTAATTATTATGAATGATGAGTATATGATATGAGATTGTTTGTATGAGACTGAGTTGAGAATGGTTAATGTTAACCCAAGGAGGATTAACAGTGATTGTGGTAGTGTATGCATTGAGGTAGGGATTGTCTTGGTAGTTATCCTGACGCTATAATAACCATTCAAATTCTCAAGTAGAGAGGAATGAGGTATGTGGCGAGAGGAGCAAAAGGTCCTAGTCTAGGGGTTTTTTCTTGACCATAGGTGTTAACGGACTGACCTTGTATGTGGTAGAGTTTTGACTCTTAATCTGTCGCTCTGCAGGGCATGAGATGCCACTACAAGTGCATAACTGACTGGATCCGACCTCAATGCATGTATCTGGATTAGTTGAATCGTAGTTTAGAAATATATGTGTGTGAATATATGCTTGTTTGTAGTTGTTAGATATATCAATATTATATGGTTTAAGAAAATTCTTTAAAAGTCATTAGCTTACCCTTCTTTTGTGTTTTTGTCTTGTGTTGTATGTTTTCCTTTTGTGATGATCACCTATTCGGTGGGAGCAGTGGTGGATGCAGTTTCAGAGATACCTCTGGAGATTGAGGAGCCATCTTTTAGGTCGAAGGAGGTCTGAGTATGAAGTTGTTGTAAGTGGTTACCTTGTATTTAGGGTTAGAAAGGTTTGGTATGTATAATTGATATATTTATATATTCTGATCATTTGTAAGACTGTATTAATATACTTCATACATTTGTTTATTTATTTTGAATACTAAGGTGAAATATCTTATTTTATTAGTTTTAAGCTGCTAAAATTGGGATGTTACATTTTGGAACCAAAGCAGTTCGTCCTTAGGATGACTTGAGGGTTGTGGGTTCGTCATGTCTTGTAGGTTTAAGTACTCGAGTTTAGTAGAATTCGTTTGTGAAACTAGAAGTATTAAGAACAGAAAACATCTTGATATAGTAGTGAGGGTGCACGCTCATGACTGGATCAAAGGTAGTTTTCCTTTCTTAATTATAATGGTTTGAGAATATAAGAGTGATAGACCCAAGGTTTTGGCTGTCAGTAGACGTTAGAGTTTTGTTTTTTATGTTATGGTTTGTCTTCGTTGCACCTCTGTGCTTTGTGTTTAGTGTCTATAGTGATAAAGGGATGCAGATTTAAGGTCAACTTGACCTACTAACCTTTATGAAGGTTGGAAGGGATCTTTGAAACAACTTCTTGCCTCAAAGATATGAAGTTGTTGTATGATGCTTATCGGTGAGCGAGGAAAACTATGGTTTTTGGTTTGTAGACTAAGATGTTGGAGTTGAGCAACAACGTGTGGAATGAAAGAGGTTTAATACAAGTTCTTGGGATTAGATACCACAAGCTTTACAAAAGGAGTTGAGTCTAGAGGTTAGCATAGGGGAAGATATCAATGTGTGCCAGTGCAATAATGTTTGAGAAAATTAACTTGGTTTTACCTTCGGGTAGTGTTCAGGTTCAGAGATATGTAAGTACAAGAGGTTCAAGGAGAAATGTAATTTGATATATTCATATGACCATATCCATTAATTTTCTTGGATTGGTAAAAGAGAAGCAGATGGCAGATCCTAGGTTGCAGAATAGTGAGGTTGTGTGGGACAGAGAGAGCTAAGAAAAACGGAGACACCGAATGTGTGTAAAGACGACAAATCTCTCGTGGGAGGTTAAGATGGAGTAGAGTTTGAGGATCAATCAGGTAGGCTAATGTTTCCCAAGTAGATGAAGAAACAATTTGTGGATGATATTGAGGTGGCATAAAAGTTTTATGCTAGGTTGAAAAATCAGAAAGAGATGATTAGATCTTTTCAGTTGGTAGCAGCGTCAAAGTCGAGTATAGTAGGGATGTTGCAAAGAAAGTAGTTCACATGAGAAGAAAAATTGACCTTGGTATGAGGAAAAGGAATTCTAGTATTGAAAGATGAAGCGCATCGTTAAGTTTAATCTTGTGAGAATGGCAAAAAAAAAAACTTGTAAAAGAAAGAGCACAATGAAGGTGAAGAAAAGTCTGAATGGTTGAGATGGTGTTCACTATAGTTGCTGCTAGAACAATTAGTGCAAATGGTTAGATTCAAGAATACAAGGTATGAAGGTGGTGGCTGGACTAAAGGTTTTGGTTTCGCTCAGGGTCGAATATCGTTTGGTATCGTCGGTATGGTAAATGAGTCATGGTTAACTACAAGAGGGGAGTTAGAGTTTGAGTTGGGGGTTTTGCGATAGTTGCAGACAAGTGAAGTTTTCTTAGGTGTGTGGTTTGTCTCGTGGTGATCAAAGGATTCAAACTGAAAGTCAACGTAAATCGTTTCCTTAGCAAAGTTTGGAGTATAATCTCAAGGGTAATTGGGTTTCTTTCCAAGCTCATTCTTGAGGATTGTGTTGTCAAAGGAAGTCATGTTCCTTGTTTCAAGAAGGTGAGTAAGTGGATGTGCTTCAAGTATGGTATAACGTTGAAAAGAGAAAACAAAGTGTTACATTTATGAGTGTTTATCTAGAAAAGGCAATTGAAGAACAGACATGAGAGATCTTTGTGTTGGAGAAATTGTTTTTTGGTTATGTTCTGAAGCATATACTAGATCTAACCTTGAAGCAGTGAGGTTGTTATTGCATTGGAGTTTGAAGCAGAATCAGTGTCAATAGTTCCTTACTTGATGGTTTGTTCTAAAAGTGTGGAGTAGAGATGCAGGTGGAGTAGTTAGTGGTTCAGTTGTAGTGTGTCACCTTAAGGATTACAACATAACAATTTGGAAAGAGAAGTGGTGGTACGTTAAGATATACAAGCGTAAGTGTGTTTAAAAGAGGTGAATCTTCTATGATGGATGATTAGAAGGAGTGGAAACATGCGGAAGGAAATGAAGTTCTAAGAGTGACTCTAAGCAAAGTTTTTCAAATAGGTTGTTGTTGTTATCACAGTTTTGTGGCAAGTTTCTCATGTAAGAAGGGTTTTGTCAAGATGTTGAAGAAGAGCAGAATTGGCATTTCAAAGCTGATCATTCTTGGTACAAGTAAGTCTTTGAGGTCTTTAGTGACTAAACTACCAGATGTGAGAATGTTTGTTGATCAGAGTGGCGCAGCGAAATGATGATAGGACATGCTTATCAATAGTGGGAGTACATGTGGAGAAGTAATTTTGTACTCATGACTTGGTGGTTGATGTGATAACAAGTTCTCTAAAATTAGCAAAGGTGTAATTAGTATGTGGACTAGTAAAAGGCGTTCAGTGATCATCCAAAGCCAGAAGTGTGAAGTTGCACAAAAGAAGTTGGACAAGAAAAGTAGAAGATGAACAAAGTTATGGTTTCATGATGGGATGTCAACTTAGAAGCGAGAAAGTAAGAAATGATGCTTAACCAGGAAAATGGGTTCAAAGCTTTGGTTTGATGAGGTAATAGTAAGAGTTGGTAAAGTATAGGAATATGAGTTGAGAAGTGGAGTGATGAAAAGGTTTCATTAGTATAGTTATTTGACTAAAACTATTAAGTTTCTCAAAATGCTTGAGATAAAGCCAAGTGGACAATCCTAGTTTGAGATGTATCATAAAGTTACTACCAATCAAACTATAAATTTCAAGTCAAGAAAATATGTGGTTCTAAGATTTCTTTTAAGGGATGGTTACAAGTCAGTGGTTTATTGATGAAGATGGAGTGCCGAGAAAATCTGGTGGTTGCGACGGTTAAAAGTTTTAGTTGGAAGTGGAATAACTTGGTTGTGAACTTTGTTATCCTTGGTCAAAGTCAGTAAAGGAAGCAAGATGTTATAAGGGTATTTATGAATAAGAGTGGCTAAGAGTATTAATGTGTGGCAGTAGGTCAGAAGTCGTGTGTGATCAAGTCAGTGGAGTGATGTTTAAAGAAAGGGATAAGGTGAGGTGAAGTGATAACTAACATGTTAAATTGAAGATCTGGGACCATCTTTATATTTTGGTAAGAACCTACAAGATTTATGAGGAAGCTTATGGAAGGTGAGTTGGTATATCATACATTAATTGGTTGTTCAAGACATAAAAGATCTTTCAGGTTTGAGGTTTGGAGTTGAGAAGTTGTTGTGAGAGAAAGGGCTAGATCAATCTACACTATTGAACACTATATCGCTTGGCATAGAGGCAAAGTTTTCAGTGAGTTCAAGTGTTGAAGTGTTACATCAGCCAAGTCTAGGTGGTTGTTATAAGAGAAAATGAAGAGAGCATAGTTTTCTTCTACCTGATGAGTGAATTTTCGAGGACGAAAATTTTTCTTGTTGGCGAGAATGTAAAATCCCATAAAATGGCATTTTAGAAGTGATAGTGGGTTAAAAATAGTGAGACTCGATTATTTTAATATTAAAAAGGTTTTAGTATAAATAGAATTCTTATAAACGAGTTTCATTATTTTAAAACACATCATCTCTCTAGAAACCACTTTTCTAGAGCTCTCTGACTTCTCTCTAAAAGTTCTGTCTTTTCGGTCGTTTGATTGAAGAACCAAGACCGTAGGATTGATCCTTTCGGTGAGCTCTTCAATTTGAACCGATCAATTTCTCCGTTCGTGTAAGTTAAGTGTCTGTTGTCTTTTTGGTTTTTTCTGTTTTCTGTTGCATGTAAGCCTTCTTCCGCTTGCGTGTGCCGTTTTTTATATCAATATGAGTCTCTGCTGATCAGTGATCATAATGGTATGTCCTGATCGTTCTTGTGATGTTTTTATATATAGATAGAGCATCCTGTGGAGTTAGAGACGTTTGACGTTTATAGAGTTGTTTAAGCAGGATACCAGGTAATGGAAGCTAATGTCTATTATGTCGCACGAACCTGTTAAGAATGTTATTATATGATTATTCTGTAATTGACTGATGTGTTTGATATGTGAATTGAGTTGTGATGTTTGAAAACGATAAATGCTTAGGTTTTATATGTTGTTTGAGAATAATTGTATTTTGTGGGTGCAATTGGATACAATTGATGTGAATATTTTGATAGAATTAATGTTTGATACTTGAATGGTCTTTGGTGGAGGTTTTGGAGTTGTATGGATTGGTTGAATAGGTATAATTTTGCTTAAATTAGTTTTTGTAGAATTATGCAGATTTGCTTACTCGTTGGGCGAGCCTACTCGCTGGGCGAATAAGTTGATCTGCAGAATTACGCAGAACACTGATCTACAAAATTATGCAGATTCGCATACTCGTTGGGCGAGTGCTACTCGTTGGGCAAATTTCCAAGTTAGAAACTTCCAGACCTGGACCAGTGGCTGGGCGAGCGGTCCTAGCTGGGCGAGCGTGAGCTAGTGGCTGGGCGAGTGTTATTAGCTGGGCGAGTGAGTCAAAACCTAAAACTTGTATTTTTGAGTTAAATTGGATGGTATTTTAGTTATTATAGAAGCTTTGTAATTATTATGAATGATGAGTATATGATATGATATTGTTTATATGAGACTGAGTTGAGATTGGTTAATGCTAACCCAAGGAGGATTAGCAGTGATTGTGGTAGTGTATGCATTGAGGTAGGGATTGTCTTGGCATTTATTCTGACACTCTAATAACCATTCAAATTCTCAAGTAGAGAGGAATGAGGTATGTGGTGACAGGAGGTCCTAGCCTAGGGGTTTTTCCTTGACCATAGGTGTTAACGGACTGACCTTGCATGTGGTAGAGTTTTGAGTCTTAATCTGTTGCTCTGCAGAGCATGAGATGCCACTACAAGTGCATAACTGACTGGATCCGACCTCAATGCATGTATCTGGATTAGTTGAGTAGTAGTTTAGAAATATATGTGTGTGTGTATATATGCTTGTTTGTAGTTGTTAGGTATATCAATATTTTATGGTTTAAGAAAATTCTTTAAAAGTCATTAGCCTACCCTTCTTTTGTGTTTTTGTCTTGTGTTGTATGTTTTCCTTTTGCGATGATCACCTATTCGGTGGGAGCAGTGGTGGATGCAGTTTCAGAGACACCTCTAGAGGTTGAGGAGCCATCTTTTAGGTCGAAAGAGGTCTGAGTGGGAAGTTGTTGTAAGTGGTTAGCTTGTGTTTAGGGTTAGAAAGGTTTGGTATGTATAATTGATATATTTATATATTCTGATCATTTGTAAGACTGTATTAATATACTTCATACATTTGTTTATTTGTTTTGAATACTAAGGTGAAATATCCTATTTTATTAGTTTTAAGCTACTAAAATTGGGATGTTACAAAATGTAACAAAAATATTAAATATTTTAGATTTAAATGTCAATTTTACAAATGTTAATATATATTTTTAAAATATTTAATAATTATATTTTAATAATATTTTAAATAATTATATTCAATTTATAATTAAATATAATAATTTATAATTGAATTTCAAAAATAACTAATAATAATGTCAATTTTAAAAATATATATACAATATTAACAAAAATTTAAATTTGGTTTCAACTTGAAAGGGAAAAAATTGTTCCATTTTAACAAAAATTGAAACTAAATTAAACAAAAATAACAAATATAGAAACTGAATTAAACAAAAATAACGAATATCGAGACTAAATTGAACAAAAATAAATAATACAACCACAAACTGACATGTGGTACTGACATTGACATGTGGCACAATTGTGACTTGATACGTGGACAATTTTTTTTTAAAATGAAAAAAAAAATTAAATAAAAAAAACCAAAAAAACGTTAACTATTTAAACACCGCTAGTACAAAGGACCAAATTGGCAAAATTTGACGAAAATAAGGACCAAATTGAATAAAAACAACAAAAATAGGGACCAAACGTATATTTAAGGCTTAATATAATTATGGAACTAAATAATAAGATTTGTGTTTTTTTGAATTTTTTGAATTCTTTTTTGTAATTTTTGTTTACACATTTCTTTTCACGGTTGTGCTACATGTCAAAAAAATTCAATTGGGTTCCTATATTTGTTTTTAGTTTCAATTTAGTTCCAATTTTTGTAAAACTGAAACAATATTGTCTCTTCTTAAATTGAAACTTGATCTACTTTTTGTATACATTTGATGCTTATATTCTTACTAAAATTGACATTTTTATTAAATATTTGTCGAAATATTTGTAAAGAAACTTTTTGTTTTTAGTTTTATAATTAAACAAAGTTAAACCCCAACCTAATTTCAATAATCTACCATTTTTGTCATCATATATAAAGGTATGAAGTGTATCATATAGTGCAAATTTATTGAAGATTAAAAATCAAATAATTTGTCACAGATAACTTTAGGAACTAAATTTCAAGTTCAAAACCCAAAGTTTAAAGTTTCTTATACAATTAATTTAAAAATATTTAATAAAAATGTCAATTGTAGTAAGAATATAACTATAAGATTTATTCAAAAAGTAAATTGAATTTCAAGTTAAGGAAGGACAATATTGTTCTATTTTTATAAAAATTAGGACTAAATTGAAACTAAAAAACAAATGTAGACACTAAATTAAATAATTTTGACACATATCACGACCGTGAAGTGACATGTGTAAGAAAAATAAAAAAATAATAACAAAAAAAAATCACAAATTGACACGTGACTTTAATATCATTTGGTCAAACTAATGGTAATGACTAAATTGAATCATTTTTAAAAAAACTACGACGAAATTAGGAGAGCGAAAGACTTGAGCACTAATTTGACACTTGTTAACCAATAGAATGAACAAAAGTATAATTTAACCTTCTAATTATTAGAACAAAAGGTAGAAAAGAAAAGATGAAAATGAAAATATGTTGCATGGTTAGCCTCACGAGGAAGAGTGTAATAACTTAAAAACAAATTAAATTCTACCTTTTTTTTTTTTTACTTTTTTTTACTTTTTTTTTCTTTTTTTTTGTTAAAATTAAACTTTGAAAATCTTTGGAGAAAATTTTATTTCACTCCTTCCCATTTTCTAAAAAATATTTATTTATTTATTTTTATTTTTTTAAAAAAATAAATTAATTCATTTGGACAAAAATTGAATATTGACAATGAAGATTGTGGAAAATATGCATATAAGGTGATCACTTAATTTCTGGAAATGTAACAACTATTAACCACTATAAGTTCAATGTGCACAAAAATAACTCCAGCCACATGTTTGCAGAATATATAAAATAGGTCATCACTTAAATCAACATAACTCATATTTTAAAATAATTGGTCACTTATGTCCTAATACAGTACTAGTAATCTTAAAATTCATGGCATGCAAAACTTTTGCAAAAATAGCTTTTAAAGTGCTTGCTTCAATGAAACCCAATAAGAATAATGCCTATATAATACACTGTACATTCAATTTAATGAGGCCAATAGTCAAACCATTTAGCAATCAAACATGTTCTCTTATTAGCAAATGTCCAATAAGGATCAAACACCAATTTCAAGGATAATAAACTACATCAACTCTTACACACTGAAAACCGTGTGCACAACATGCATTTTGATTTACCAAATTTCAGAAACAATTACGACATCAAATAAAAACCTAACCAAGTTTATCGTACCCAGCCACAAAAGAGGCAACAAACACAGCCCCAAACACACAAGAAATTAAAACCAACATATCACATTTCAAATTAAAAAACTCTGTTTTTACAAACTAAAACAAAGCATAGGCAAAGTAAAACTAACAAACACAGCCGATGCTTCAAATCTTATTGATAATTTTATTGACTTGAGATAAAGTCAATTCACAATATATAAAATCTTATTGATAGTCTCACATCAATTAAAGATAAAATCAATTCACAATATATAAGTGGATGTAATTCTCACCTTACAATTCAGTTTTGTAGTTCGAAAATCACAAATCAACGAGACTGCCACCGTAGCAAAGGGAGGACGACCACGACGAAAAAACCGTTGTTGCCATTGTAACGGTGAGGGAGGCGCAACTAAAACCCTGTCACGTAGGATTACAAGATGGATTCGTAGTGACCAAACCAACTTTGATAGTCCTTCACGAAGAGCGACGACACAAAACTTTGAAGAAGCACAAACACGAAGTAAACACCATTATCACGACTCCCTGACCAACACATAAAAGCAAACTTTGACGACATTGTGTATATATACAATATTTATAGGACTCACCAATGAGATAATTTATTTAAACTTTTAAATATGCATTTTTAAATAATCACTTCTTCAAAAGCCACTTATTTAAAATATACAGATTCCACAAGCATATAAAGAAAGTATAAGCCTATTTACTTTATTGACAAATAACTTATTTTAAAGAATAATCATAAAAATTATTCAAGATACTATCATTATTTATTAATTTTATTTTCATCTACAGATATATAGAAGTAATAAAAAAGACTTATGTGAAAGACCAAATAAATTGTACAAGGACTATAATATCATTACCTTATCCACCTTAGTATTAACGGAAGACTGCTACTTTGACATAAATATTGTCTGCTAATTTGTTCAAGAACTTGAAATAGGCATGTCTCCAGGAACGCTTGAATAAAATTGAGAAGAATACCATCACAAAGCTTATCACAAATCCAAATGCCATACTGATGAGAAAATCATTATCAAGAAATGAATATTCATCTTGATGAATTTTAACATTTTTATCTTGTGCCGGTTTAATACACAATTTCTCAAGTGGTAGTCCACAAAGATCGAAATTATTTTCATAACTCGATGCATTGAAACTTTGCAATTGTGTGCCAATTGGAATTTCTCCGGATAGATAGTTATGTGATAGATCTAACATAGTGAGTCGATTAATTTGAGCAAGACTAGTAGGAATTGAACCAACTAGTTTGTTTCTTGAAAGATCCAAAAATTCAAGTGATGCAAGCTTTCCAATATTTGAAGGAATTTTTCCTATTAAATTGTTTCTTGATAAATTCAATGAAACCAATTCAAATAAATCCACTATTTCCATGGGAATTTCTTTGGAGAAGTGATTGCTCGAGAGATCAATGCTTTTTAAGAGAGATAGCTCTTCGTTCATGAACATTTGTTTTGAACCTTTCCACGTCAAGATTTCATTCAACTCATACGAACCGGTGCCATGATCTTCCCCTATGTGGAAACTATAATCATGGTATCTTTCTGAAGATGTCTTTTTAGCCATTGCAACAAAATTTTTTATACATTTAGGAATTTTCCCAAATAAGTAGTTGATTGAGAGATCCAATAGTTGAATGTTTCTGAGATAGCAAATTTGTATTGGTAAAGTTCCATACAAATTATTACTTCTTAAACTTAAAAATTGAAGCTCTTTTAAACTATTTCCAATCCAAGCAGGAAAAAGTCCTGATAATTTATTTTCTGCCATATCTAACATTACTAGTTTTGTGCAACTTCTCAAAGACAAAGGAATTCCACTTATTAAGTTATTGTTTCTCAATAACAATGCTTGAAGATCAAAAAGTGAACCCATTGAAGTAGGAATTTTTCCCGAAAAATTATTGTAACTTAGATCCAAATAAGTTAATGACTTGAAATGACTCCAACAATCTGGAATTTGTCCAGATAATCTATTATTTGAAAGGTCTAATTGGTACAAAGTCTCAATTGTATCATTCAAACATAAAAACAAACTAGAACTTGAGAATTTATTTTTTGACAAATCAAGGGTTCCAGAATTTCGTAGAAATTGAGGAATAGGACCATCAAATTGATTTGATCCAAGTGACACATGTTGTAAAAGATTCTTCGGTGGAAAATTTGGAATTATACCTCGTAAATTGTTGCATGAAATATTCACACTGATCATTTGTTGTAATTGTAAATTAGCCCAAAACCATTCTGGAACAACATCTGATATTGAAGCATTTGAAATGTCTATATAATAAAATTTATTTTGTGTCTTGAGCCATTTGGGAAATGTTGGACCTAGCTTGCAAGATCTTAATTCTATCGAGAACAGCTGAAAAGGTGGGACCCAATTTTGGGTAAATACCAAGGCCAATGAATTGTCAGATAAATGCAATTCATGTAACTTAGACACATTAGCAAAATGGTAATCAGTGAGCACACCTTCTAAATAATTTGAATGAATGTCGATTATCTCTAACTGAGGTGGAAGTTGAATATTTGTAGGAATCCATCCATTTAGCATATTTCCACCAACATCTAATATTTTTAAAGAAGTGAATATGGAGAAGTCAGATAGTGTGCCATTAATTTGATTCCTGCCTAGATTTAATTCTTCCAATGAATATCTAGCACATCCTGACAAATGATGGATTATCCTTGGAAACTCTTCACTCAAGCTATTATATGACATATCCAGTAAACGTAAAGCACATGCATTCCCAAATGATTTTGGGATTCCACCTTCAAAAGAGTTGTCCATAATTGAGAGAGACTCCAAGTTAGGCGGTAACATGATGTCTTGAGGTATCTCTCCACTTAAATGATTTTCATTGAGAAACAATGCTTTTAGAGATGAAAACCCTGAAAGCATAAGCAAATTGCCAGTAATTTGATTTCGTGACAAATCAAATTCTTGTAGTGAGTGTGTAACGCAACCACCGGACAAATTACTGAGAATGGATGAGAGGTCTTCAGTCAAATTGTTTGCAGCCATGTTTAAAGAATGTAAGGTGCATGAATTCATGATGGATTTCAAATCCTTGTCCTTGAAAGAATTAAAGGAAACGTCAAGGTGCCTAAGCGAATTCATGACCATGACAAAATCACTTGATATGGAACCCTCCAATTGGTTATCGCTAAGGTCAAGTTCAATAAGGTTGGAAGTGATGTTTGACACCCACTGAAATACCATTGTTGACGTGAAGGTGTTCGTAGAAAGATCAAGAACAGAGAGGGAAGTAGAGAAATTGAACTTAGAGGGTGTGGATGAGAGAATGAAATGATCGGAAAGGCTACAATCAACTAAACTTAGTTGTCTTAGTTTAGGTAGCTTCGCAATCTCTTGCAACCAACTATGAGAAGGATTAGGATTTGATACAGAGCTCAAGTAAAGATGGGTTAAAGAAAAGAGATTTGAGAGCCACTTACCTTCATGGGCTAAGTTAATCCCATATCCTCCAAGATAGAGCTCATGCAATTGGGAGAGATTTCCAAGTTGAGATGCTATATTTCCTTCAAAATTATTGCAGTTGAGATCAAGATACTGTAACCGGGAGAGATTTCCAAGATAAGATGGTATATTTCCTTCAAGAAAATTGTACCCAAGATCAAGATGCTGCAACTGGGAGAGATTTCCAAGCTGATGAGGGATTGAACCGTTCAGAGAATTACTAGCAAGATTTAAGTATTTCAAATGAGAAAGAGAGCCAAACTGACTTGGAATTTCTCCGCCAAAATAACATGAAGAGAGATCAAGGTATTTCAAGTTTTTGAGAGAACCAAGAAACTCTGGGATTCTTTGATATCGAAAATAATTGAAACTGAGGTTCAAATATTGTAATTGTGGCAACTCCATCAACGACTTGTGGATCTCTCCGCTCATATATTTATAAGAGACTTCATCATAGACATATTCGTCAGGAAACCCACCGGGAAGGTGGAGGCCTATAATATGGGAGGTGAGGTTGCTGCAGCGAATCCCCTCCCATTGGCAGCAGTGAGGAGTGGTCCACGAGGAGAGCATGCCGAAGTCATCAACAATGGCAGCCTTGAATTGAAGCAGTGCTTCCCTCTCCTCTGGAATGCATCTGATTTTCTGTTCACCGTGAACAACCTGCGACACCACACACACCATAAACATCATCAATCCTAATCGAACTGGATTCTTCATTGACATCGCTGTGGGTGTTATCATGAGAAAGGAAAAGTGACGAATAAAATGCAGTAGTGAGTATTCAAACTGGATTGGTATTGATGACTAAAGCACTCTCCATAACCACATATATATATAACATTCAATGCATCCACTGTTCATAAATCACCAAACTCAAAACTACTGCGGCTGCCATTCTTTTCTTGAATTCATACTTGCCAAAAAGAGTTCTATCCTTTTAAAATTACAAAAATTATTTAGCAACACCCTTACAACTTTTCCAGAGCTAAACAATTATTATTTCTATTTCATGTTTTACAATTTTGCTATATTAATTACTTTTGCTTAAGTGTTATTAATATCAACCAAACTTTTTACCATAGTTATTGTTTTCCTGTTCTTTCATTACCTTTTATATTTGAACTATTTAAATATGAATTTTTATATTTGCGTATATATTTCTATTCTATTTTTAAAGTCTCTTACATGTATAAATGATATAAAAAATTATATTAGCTCTATCAATTTTATTTTTATCCTGTTTAAAAGCTAATACAAACTACCTAGGAATCTGTATCTTAACTTCAAAATTTATTTCAGTCTTTTATGTACCTAAAATAAAAAAAGAATATATATATATATATATATATATATATATATATATATTTATATATATATATATTTATATACAGATTATGAGACTTAAGTTTTAGGTAATTTTCTAGTGTAATGTTTGAACTAAGTTTTAGATATGATTTTTGAGTGTAATGTTGAAAAACAAATTAAGATAACTTCCAAAACTTAATTAATAAAAGTGAATTACACAAGTCATTAAAAAGATAAGAAAATCTAATATTAGAAGTTTCATATGATTTTTATTATGTTTAAGTATTTTACGTGAACATGATTCTATTTAAATAGTTTCATGTAAGTAAACAAACTTGGAGAAGACTGGAGCAATCATCACGTAAAACAATAAATGTGGGAATTGTACAGTGAAACAAAATCAAGACGACTTTGAAAATTGGGTCATCCGCGATGAGTCATTGGTTATCCTCCACAAAATTTCTAACAATGTATATTTGTCTTGGTGTTGACTTTTAAGACCAAAGCAAACATACAAGTTAGTTAAAATTAAAATTATGCTTAGGGTTGTCATTGGTTCATATAATCATAAATCAAGATCATGGAATCGTGACACAGATAGTAAATTTTGCTTTTTTATAAAAACATAACATATATCATCAAACACACATAAAAAAAATAAAATTAATTCCCGTTAATACTTAATCAAATTTTAAGTTTATAAAATTCATCATCTTTTCAATACATCATTAAACTTAATTTATCTAATATAAATCATTAAACTTAAAACAAAAACTAAAAGGATTTTCTATCTCCTCATGAACTATGTTTTTTGTCTAATATATTAATTTTTAGGATTAACTATGATTTTTGTCCTTAAACTTTTAATAAAAATTGGAATTAGTGTCCTCTTAAAAATCTTGAATCAATTTAGTCTCTCAACTAAATAAATGCGTGGATTTAGATCTTTTAACAAAATTTTATTAAGTTTATTTGACATTTCAAACACAATTCATTATAATATTTTAGTTTGTTTATACCATTTCACACATTTTCGCTTCAATATTAGTTGAGAAACGCGTTTGAAACATCAAATAAATTTGAAAAAATTTGGTTTAAAGGACTAAATTCACGCATTTCTAAAGATCAGAGACTAAATTGATTCAATGTTTCTAAAAAAGACTAATTCCAATTTTCACTAAAAATTGAAGGACAAAAACATATTTAATCCTAAGTTTTAATTGAGTGTAGTCTTCAATAAAAGCCAGAATCAAAAGTTTTGTGTTAAAGTTTTGAATGACATATAAAAAATAATTATAACTATTGAGCCAAAGTTTTGTGTTAAAAGGCGGTAGTGTAGTCTTCAATAAAAGCCAGAATCAAAAGCTAGAATTTATCATAAACTTTTATAATCTTTAAAAGCTAATACAATTCTAGGAATTTTTATCTTGACTTAAAACTTTATTTCTGTAATTTACCGAGTCTAAAATAAAAAAGAATATATTTTTTTAATAATGAACGATTGTCACTTAAGTTTTAGATATTTTCTTACTGTATGTAATGTCTGAACTATGTTTTAGATATAATTTTTTACTGTAATGTTGAAAAACAATTTGCAAATAACATAAAAATCTTAATAAAAAGATACACAAGTCTCTAAAAAATAATAAAATTTAATATATATTTTTTTCGGTTGTTATTGAGATTCAACTTCATATGATTTTTAATACTATGTTATTTTACGTGAACATGATTTTATTTAGATAGATCATATAAGTAAATAAAAAAAAAAGGAAAAGACTTGAGCAATCCCTTCCCCTACGCGGAAATTTTCATGAAATGCATTTATGTGACATTCCACGAAAGAAACAAAAAGAGTTGGAAAAGACTTTTAAAAAGCCTGGAAGCATAATCACGTAACAGTAAACGTGGAAATTGTATTGTGAGATGGTCCCTTCCACACCACTTCTCCAAAACAAAACAAAACAAAAAGACTTTGAAAAGTCAGTTACCAAATATCATTATACTGTTTCTTCACTTTTCAAATAAATCCAAAGTACAATAATACTTAAAAGATAACTTCTTTTATGCTTCATAACTTAGAAAAGCTAGATATGTTTTAACTTGCTTACAGGGGTGCTCGATTTACAAATCCAAATAAGTTCATATTCTGGTAGGTCAAAAGAATTCGAATGAAATTTGTAAAGAATAGAAACGAATATTACAAATAGATACGCATGGGCACGGGTAATGGATACATATATTTTATATATTTGGAGGTTAATAAAGTAGGTACGGATATCTAGTATTTGTATTTATGGTTACTCGTATTTATATACTATAATTTAAGTTAAAAAAAACATGATTAAAATATTAACACATTGATCTCAAATAAGTTATTTTTTATCAATTAATTTTAAAAAAATCTTCATTTTTTTATAAATGGTCATTCAACACTATTTAAATAAATTATTTAGACTTTGTTTGAAATTTATGAATGTTATGTATTGTATTTTATTTAAATTTACAGTTAAAATATATTGTTGAATATTTTATTTTATTTTATTGTAAATATTTGTGGGTACTCTTGGATATCCATAGATATTAGAAAAATATGCGAGTATCTGCATCACAGATACTCGTACCGATATAAGAACGGATAAGAGATGAATATTATCCAGTAAATAAGATACGAGAGAACTACTATATGTATCCTACCCACCCTGACATCTATATTCGTACTACTTTAAATTTTGACATCTTAAATTATGTTAGCATCTCAATATCTATATATTATTTGTTATCAAGGAATAAAAAAATATATTACTATATAAGAATGAAAGTTCATAATTTTGTAAGGTTTTGAATTAGAAATAATATTAAATCTTTTGTGACAATTGATTTCGTGTCTCATTTATATATTCAAGAAAGTGTTGAGACTCTATGCGTAGCAAATGTGGTTGTGTAAAGGAGGAAAATTTTAGGATGTGTTGAGACTTAGTGTTGATTGTCGTGACAAGAGTGTATGACCATACTAAAACCCTTTGGATTTGTATTATTCTCACATTCAATTTCATATGATTTTTATTATGTTTATATAATAGTTTCATGTAAGTTAAAAAACTTGGAGAAGAAGACTGGAGCAGTCATCACGTCAAACAATAAATGTGGAAATTGTACAGTGGAACAAAATCAAGAAGACTTTGAAAATTGGGTCATCGCATTACAGAAAACGAAATACAACACAACCACATATATATGTAAGTTCAAAACTCAAGTTTAGATCCTACGTAGTACAAGCCTACCAAAAGAAGAGTCAAGTCAAGAAATGAGAGAAGACAAAATCATACCCTGATTGAAATTATGATTGGTTAAAATTAGCCTTTAATTACTTTAATACCATCACATACACTCTCAAACAGAAAATGTTTACGAGAATTATCTGTTAGATTATGAAAAGAAAAATAATTTTGTGTTAATTTTTCAATCAAAAACATATCATATATATATATATATAGTTGTCTTTTTCTTACAGTTTTATATTAATTCATAAATTAATGTTAAGTTATGTAAATATAAATAATCCAATAATAACTTCTTCTTTTTTGTTTTAAAAATTTCCTTTTTTAATAAGCACAACAATATTTGTGACTTTCCTATCTCAAATAGTTTCTCTTAGCAAATAAAATTTCAAAAATAAAAGATAAAAGAATTCATGTATATTATATAGTTAAAACACAGAAATAAAACGGGGTTTGCATTAGAAGTATAATATGAAACTTAGCTTGTTTGAATGATTTGAGAATTGCGTGGTAGTTGTGTTTGGTAGGTGAATAGAGTCTAGGGTGCAAAGATTCAAATACTATTAAAAATAATAAATGAAGCACAACGTTACTTACAACATCCTATATATGTCAATTGAAGAAACATAAATTTTACTCAGATACCACCATTTTATTTCTTTTAGTATAAAATTGATATAAAAAATTAAATTAACTCTATCAAATTTATTTCTATCATGTTTAAAAGCTAATACAATTATCAAGGAATTTGTATCTTGACTTAACATTTTATTTCAATAATTTACAGTATCTAAATAAAAGGAATGTGATTTTTTAACTAACTATTATGACTTAAGTGTTAGATATTTTTTTACTGGTGTTTGAACTAGGTTTTAGATAAACAAATTACAATACAATAAAATCTTAATAAAAGTGAATTACAAAAGTCATTATAAAAAAAAATCTAATATTTTGTTTTCAGTCGTTAGTTATATTCAATTTCATATGATTTTATTATACTATTTGATGTGAACATTATTTTATTTAGACAGTATCATTTAAGTAAATAAAGAAACTTGGAAAAGAGTTGAGCAATACCATTCCAGAAGTGGAATATTTTATGGAGTGTATTGGCCATATCACATTCCACGAAGCAAATATAAAGACTTGTCAATGACTGGAAGGATCATCACGTAAAACAATAAATGTAGGAAATTGAAAATTCTCATTACAGCAAACCTAAAAAAAGAAACCAAAGACTTGTCAATAATTGGAAGCATAATCACTTAAAAACAATAAATTTGGGGATTGAATACCACAAGGTATAACGGTTTGAGTTGAATAAAAGAGTGTTTGGGTTGCATGAAAAGTATAAAAACATATTTGATGTGAAAAATAGTATGTATCTAAAGTGTTAAAATTGGATTAAAAACATATTCAAGGGATGATTTCAAAATTTAAAAGACGTGTTAAAGTTAGATTCACCACCTTCTTCATCTTTTGTATTGATGCACATTTTATTTATAAAGATACAATCAAACATGTTTTAGGAATTTTCTTTGAATGTCTTTCCGTACACCCAATAATTCTCACATCACTTAGAAGTTGAGATCAAGTTCGGTTTAAATACTATTTCCTCTCTCCATCTCTTGAGGTACCTTTTAAGGACAAAATCAGGATTGAGTTCCACGTCCAAAGCAGACAATACAATACTACAAGAAAATATTTAATTAACAACCAGTTTTAGTGACCAAAAGTTGTTAGTTACTATAATAACCAATTTTAGATATTGATTTGCAAAATAAAAAATTATTGGTTACTAAAATAGTTACTATTATGAATAAAAAATTATAATTAGTCGTTAAATTAGTGACAAATTAATTAAAGACTAATTTAGAAATCAATTCCCTTGGTAAGAAAAACTTTGGTAGCTAATGTTTAGTGACCAATTTCTTTTGGTAGCTAAATTTTAAAAACCAATTTAGAGACCAATTATAATTTTTTATTCATAATAGTAACTATTTTAGTAACCAATAGTTTTTTATTTTGTAATTTGATATATAAATTGGTCATTATAGTGACTAACAACTTTTGGTCACTAAAATTAGTTGTTAATAATGCATTTTTTTGTGGTGTAAGAGAGTTCCAAAGGGGTTACATCTTTGCTTCAACATTTAAAAAGATTTAGCTCCTCTGACTAGATGAGAACATTACAACATATGGAAGAATTGTCTCTTCTTTTACCCTCAAATAATGTTTACTAAGTACAAAGGAAAGTGTCTACAAAAACTCTATAGGAGTCTCTCAAAAGAACCCTCACAAAAAGTCTCTCTAAACAAGGGTGCAACTCTATTTTTATAAATTATCCAAGGTAGTGTCAGTAGTGCATTTGTGGCTTTAGTTGTATAGTTTCCTTCCTAGGTGGGTTTCTTATATGGATCAAGCCTCATATACTTCGGTGTTGTAGTTCCTGAGATAACTTCCTAAAGAAGGGATCATCATGGCTTAGCCTTAGGTTCAATGCTTGAGGTTTCCTTCTGCAATAGGTTTACTAGTGTGGTGGCTCAAGCCTCAACTTTACCGCCCAACTGCACCGGTGTCAGTTTTGCCTAGAATTGCTTGAAATTTATTCATTTTCTTTATTTTTGCACTTTGACTCTTTCTTGATACTAGGAACTGCAAATTAAAAGTTAGAGATTATACATTAATTAAAAATGTAATTAAATTATTACATATAAATAATTTTATCATAGTATAAGACTTTCTTAATTATTTTTCTTTTGAATAAATAGTTGATTAAGTATAACAAGTATTGGTATATTTATTGAGTACCATAAAAATAAGAAAAAAATTACAATATTAATACAATATTTAATTTTGTTAGTTTTGTTTAAACTTCATTAATAATTAAGATAATTTAATACGTATTTGATTTTAGTCATATGTATTTATTAAAGTAAAAATGAATGTCATTATGCAACAATGAACACAAAGAAACCTTAAAGAATTCTAAATTTGCAAAGTAAAAAATAGTTGTTTTAAATTTTTTATGAAGATTAGGATGAGTCACCACATGATGATCAAAAATTTGAAAATGAGATTTGAGAGAACTCAAGACAATTCACTTGTGTGAGCTTAGCGAATTTGACTACCAAGTGTTTGAGTTGCCCGACAACTGGTAATGTCGTTGAGTTAAAATATTTTCTAAAAATATTAGAGGACTCAAGATGGTTAGGTCGTCAGACGAGGTATGACCTCATTTGGAAAAAATTCTTAAATTTTCACTCCACTACTTGGTTGATGGGCAAGTTAGTTTTATCGTTGAGTGAAAATATTTTCATAAAATCCAAAAATCTCAAAGGGAATTGGATACTAAGCGAGTCAAGTATTCGTTGGGCGAGACCACCTCTTGGAGGAACTTGGTGGGCAAATGATGAGGGTGATTGGGTAGGTGTTATTATTTGAAAACTCCTAAGGTATACACATAAATAAATAAATAAATAAATATAAATAAAATGGATGAGACGGTAAAAAAACTTTATTATGGAATTCGTAAAGAAGTCTATGATATATCAATAAAATTTTACATATTTTATCATATGCAGCGAAAAACACAAAATTGCTAAATTTCATAATTTAGGATTATACTAATTTGAGAGAAATATCGCAATAGAAGAATCATGAATACACAAATAATAATAGGATACTAATATTGATTCATGAGAGATATTATGATAATGTGTTTTTTAATCTTTATGTTTTTCCAATATTTGTTTCCCCATTTATCTTTTTAGCTTTCTTTCTACCCTCATGCTTTTTTGATGACGTACTGTGAATGAACATTAAAGACAAAATTCTACTTCTTTTTTGTCATAGTTGATTTTTATTTTATTTTTTAAACAATAAATATATATAAATAAATATAAATAAAATGGACAAGACGATAATAACCTTTATTAAATTTAATATAAATAACATAATAATATATAAATATAATTTTAAAAAATATATAATTTTTTAATATATATATATACACATATATGTATATATAAATTAAAAATTTTGGAAGAATTGTGGCTCCTTGTGTCACAACAACAATGGTCTGCCCTTGATTAATATGAAGTTAATTGAGTCCATGATTTTCTATGGTATCGATTAGTTGATGAATCCAAAACGCATCGCATAATCTAATCTAAGCTTTGAATCGAAATCCTGAAACTGGGATCACAAACTCTCCTTTGTTCATCAATTTTATTATAGTGAGTAATACAACATGGTCCATTTCAATAAACAGAACATCAAGACAAGTGGATAGCCCGAATGGATGAAGGATTTCACTTTTTAGTTAACACAAAAATATTATGCATTTTATTTTCCTTGTACGTCCAGGGGATTTTGGCCCAAAAAGAATACCCTATTTAGGGTTGTTGCTTGTTAAAATAAAGTTGTTGCTTGTTAAAATAAAACAGAGAACCATTTTGCTATACCAAGTTTCCCTTTTACTCTTATCCTAGTATAATTATTGCAAAATCCTAACATTGGTGTTGTCATTGTTTCCTTATTGTAAAATATTTTTAGAAATATTTAATAAAAATGTTAATTTTAGTAAGAATATAACTATAAGATTTATCCAAAAAGTAAATTGAATCTCAAGTTAAGGAAGGACAATATTGTTATATTTTTACAAGTTTTTAAAAAATTATTTACTTATCTCTTTTTTCTTTTTTCTCCTATTCATCAACAATTATTTTCTCATATTTTTTTCATACATTTCACTTTATTTTTGATAAATATAATTTTATTTTATTTATTAACTTAATAACATTACAATATCATCTATTACTAATATAATATTATGTATATTAAAAAAATGTGTACACACAGTCGCGATAACGCCTATATTTACACTAGTATTTGATAATGTTAATATGAATAGAAAATGATTAAAATTAAAATCGTTAGATTTTTTATACATTTAAAAGTTAAAAAATAATTAATGTTTACTTTTTAATAATATATTATTTAAACTAACGTAAGTGTATTACAATTTTAAATAAAATACTGTTTTTAATATTTTATTATTTAGTTTATTAATAATATCATTATATTATTATTATTATATATCATTTTAATTTATCTTATTATTATTTTAAATTATTGACATATTTTTATTTAATTCTTCAATTCTTCATCTTTAAATTTTAATCCTATCTTAAATACGAATATTTTTTGAACTTTATGAATTTTAAATTTCAATTTCAAACTTCATTATCTTCTTTTAAGATTTTTAGAGATTTTAAATTTTAAATTTAATTTTTTTGTTATTATATATTTTAAATTCACGGAATTAAAAAATATTTATAAAATAAATTTATGTTTATTAAACTATAAATAAAATTTAGTATAAATATTTTATTTTGTAAATTGAAATAATAATATTATTATTATAAAAATGTATTTAAGTTGTTTATTGCTTTTTTAAATAATAAAGTATATTTAGTATTATAAATTTAAGTTTTCAAAATATCATTACAATTTAATATAATTATCAAACTAAATAATAATGTTTATTTTTATTTATAATAATTATTTATATATTTGTACCTATTATTTATTATTAGTTATTATTATGAATTATTATTTATATATTTAAGTTGTTTATATCTTGATGTACTGGTTTTTTAAATAATAAAATATATTTAGTATTATAAATTTAAGTTTTTAAAAATATGATTAAAAGTTAATATAATTATCAAACTATATAATAATATTTGTGGTTTCTTTTGAATTTTTTGAATTGTTTTTGTAACTTTTTTGTAATTGTTTTTACATATGTTACTTCACAGTTGTATCACATATCAAAATGATTCTATTTTTGTCATCATATAAAGGTATAGTGTCATATACAAATTTATTGAAGATTAAAAATCAAATAACTTGTCACACATAACTTTAGAAAGTAAATTTCATATTCAAAACAAAACCAAAATTTAAAGTTTCGTATACAATTAATTTAAAAATATTTTTAGAAATATTTAATAAAAATGTTAATTTCAGTAAGAATATAACTATAAGATTTATTCAAAAAGTAAATTGAATCTTAAGTTAAAGAGGGACAATATTGTTCTATTTTTACAAAAATTGGAACTAAAGTGAAACTAAAAAAATAATATAGGGATCAAATTGAATAGTTTTGACACGTGACACGAATGTGAAGTAACATGTGTACAAAAAATAAAAAATGATAAATATCTGAAAAAATTAAAAATAAAAAAAATTACAAATTGACTCATGACGTTGACTTTAACATTATTTAGTTAAACTAATGGTAATGACCAAATTGAATCATTTTAAAAAAAAAACTAGGACCAAATTGAGAGAGAGAAAAACTTGAAGACGGATTTGACACTTCTTAACAAATAGAAAGACCAAAAGTATAATTTAATCTTCTAATTATTAGAATCATATTATTCTTTTCTCTATCAGAAACAAATGGTAGAAAAGATAAAAACAAAGAGTAACAATGAAAATATGTTTTTAGGCTCCCTTTTTCTTCTTTATTTTTTTTTCCTTTTTTTCACTTTTTTTCATATTTTTTTTATTTCTTGTTTTGTTAGAATTAAGTTTGAAAATTTTTGATTCACATTTTTTATTTATCATTACCTAAAATACATTTTTATTTATTTATTTTTTCAAAAATAAATTTATTTATTTAAACAAAATTGAATATTGACAGTGTCGATGGTGGAAAGTATGCATGTAAGATGATCACTTAATTTTTGAAAATGTAACAACTATTAACCACTATAAATTCAATGTCCACAAAAATAACTCCAGCCACAGGTTTGCAAAATATATAACATAGTTCATCACTTAAATCAACATAACTCATATTTTAAAATAATTGGTGACTTACGTCCTAATACAATACTAGTAATCTTAAAATTCATGGCATGCTAAACTTTTGCAAAAAATAACTTTTAAAGTGCTTGCTTCGGTGAAACCCAACAAGAATAATGCCTATATAATACACGGTACATTCAATTTAATGAAGCCAATAGTCAAACCATTAAGCATCAAACATGTTCTCTGATTAGCAAATGTCCAATAAGGATCAAACACCAATTTCAAGGATAATAAACTACATCAACTCTTACACACTGAAAACCGTGTCCACAACATGCATTTTGATCTACCAAATTTCAGAAACAATTACGACATCAAATAAAAACCTAACCAAGTTTATCGTACCCAGCCACAAAAGAGGCAACAAACACAGCCCCAAACACACAAGAAATCGAAACCAACATATCACATTTCAAAATTAAAAAATCTGTTTTTACAAACTAAAACAAAGCATAGGCAAAGTAAAACTAACACACACAACCAATGTTTCAAACTTTATTGATAATCCTACGTCAACTAGAAATAAGACCAATTTAAAATATATAAGTGAATATAATTTTCACCTTACAAGTTAGTCTTATGGTTCGAAAATCACACATAAACGATACTGCCAGCATAACGAAGGGAGGACTACCTCAAAAAACCATTGTTGCCACTATAACGGTGAGGGAGGCGCAACTAAAACCCTGTCACACGTAGGGAGTATTACAAGGTGGATTCGTAGTGACCAAACCGACTTTGACCGTCCTTCACGAAGAGTGACAACACAAAACTTTGGAGAAGCACAAACACGGAGCAAACACCACTATCACGACTCCCTGACCAACACGCAAAAGCAAACTTTGACGACATTGTGTATATATACAATATTTATAGGACTCACCAATGAGATAATTTATTTAAACTTTTAAATATGCATTTTTAAATAATCACTTCTTTAAAACCCACTTATTTAAAATATACAGATTCCACAAGCATATAAAGAAAGTATAAGCCTATTTACTTTATTGACAAATAACTTATTTTAAAGAATAATCATAAAAATGATTCAAGATACTATCATTATTTATTAATTTTATTTTCATCTACAGATATATAGAAGTAAAAAAAAAGACTTGTGTGAAAGACCAAATAAATTGTACAAGGAGTATAATATCATTACCTTATCCACCTTAGTATTAACGGAAGACTGCTACTTTGACATAAATATTGTCCGCTAATTTGTTCAAGAACTTGAAATAGGCATGTCTCCAGGAACGCTCGAATAAAATTGAGAAGAATACCATCAAAAAGCTTATCACAAATCCAAATGCCATACTGATGAGAAAATCATTATTAAGAAATGAATATTCATCTTGATGAATTTTAAGATTTTTATCTTGTGCCGGTTTAATACACAATTTCTCAAGTGGTAGTCCACAAAGATCGAGATTATTTTCATAACTCGATGCATTGAAACTTTGCAATTGTGTGCCAATTGGAATTTCTCCGGATAGATAGTTATGTGATAGATCTAACATAGTGAGTCGATTGATTTGAGCAAGACTAGTAGGAATTGAACCAACTAGTTTATTTCTTGAAAGATCCAAAAATTCAAGTGATGCCAGTTTTCCAATATTTGAAGGAATTTTTCCTATTAAATTGTTTCTTGATAAATTCAATGAAACCAATTCAAATAAATCCTCTATTTCCATGGGAATTTCTTTGGAGAAGTGATTGCTTGAGAAATCGATGCTTTTTAAGAGAGATAGCTCTTCGTTCATGAACATTTGTTTTGAACCTTTCCACATCAAGATTTCATTCAACTCATACGAATTAGTGCCTCCAAGTTTGCCTATGTGGTAACTATAATGATGGTATCCTTCTGAAGACGTCTTTTTAGCCATTGCAACAAAATTTTTTATACATTTAGGAATTTTCCCAAATAAGTAGTTGATTGAGAGATCCAATAGTTGAATGTTTCTGAGATAGCAAATTTGTATTGGTAAAGTTCCATACAAATTATTACTTCTTAAGCTTAAAAATTGCAGCTTTTTTAAACTACTCCCAATCCAAGCAGGAAAAATTCCTGATAATTTATTTTCTGCCATATCTAACATTACTAGTTTTGTGCAACTTCTCAAAGACAAAGGAATTCCACTTGTTAAGTTATTGTTTCTCAATAACAATGCTTGAAGATCAAAAAGTGAACCCATTGAAGTAGGAATTTTTCCTGAAAAATTATTGTAACTTAGATCCAAATAAGTTAATGACTTGAAATGACTCCAACAATCTGGAATTTGTCCAGATAATCTATTATTTGAAAGGTCTAACTGGTACAAAGTCTCAATTGTACCATTCAAACATAAAAACAAACTAGAACTTGAGAATTTATTTTTTGACAAATCAAGGACTCCAGAATTTCGTAGAAATTGAGGAATAGGACCATCAAATTGATTTGATCCAAGTGACACATAGTGTAAAAGATACTTTGGTGGAAAATTAGGAATTATACCTCGTAAATTGTTGTATGAAATATCCACACTTATCATTTCTTGTAATTGTAAATTAGCCCAAAACCATTCTGGAACAACATCTGATATTGAAGCATTTGAAATGTCTATATAATAAAATTTATTTTGTGTCTTGAGCCATTTGGGAAATGTTGGACCTAGCTTGCAAGATCGCAAGTTTATAAAGAACAGCTGAAAAGGTGGGACCCAATTTTGGGTAAATACCAAGGCCAATGAATTGTCAAATAAATACAATTCCTGTAACTTAGACACATTAGCAAAATGGTAATCAGTGAGCACACCTTCTAAATAATTTGAATGAATGTCGAGTATCTCTAACTGAGGTGGAAATTGAATATTTCTAGGAATCCATCCATTTAGCATATTTTCACCAACATATAATCTTTTTAAAGAAGTGAATATGGAGAAGTCAGGCAGTGTGCCATTAATTTGATTCATGTTTAGATTTAATTCTTCCAATGAATATCTAGCACATCCTGACAAATGATGGATTATCTTTGGAAACTCTTCACTCAAGCTATTATTTGACATATCCAGTGAACGTAAAGCACATGCATTTCCAAATGATTTTGGAATTCCACCTTCAAATTTATTGGATTGGGTAGACAAATACTCCAACGAAGATGGCAATTTGCTACCTTCAGATACCTTTCCATTTAATTGATTTTCACTAAGATCTAATCCTTTTAGAGTTAAAAAAATTGAAAGGTCAGGAAGGGTACCATTGATCTTATTTCCTCTCAAACTCAACTCTTGTAATGAGTTTCTAGCACATCCAGATAAGTTATTAATTATCATTGAAAACTCTTTACTCAAGCTATTATAAGATATATCCAATGAGCACAAAGCACATGCATTCCCAAATGATTTTGGGATTCCACCTTCAAAAGAGTTTCCCATAATTGAGAGAGACTCCAAGTTAGGCGGTAACATGATGTCTTGAGGTATCTCTCCACTTAAATTATTTTGATTGAGAAACAATTCTTTTAGAGATGAAAACCCTGAAAGCATAAGCAAATTGCCAGTAATTTGATTTTGTGACAAATCAAATTCTTGTAGTGAGTGTCTAACGCAACCACCGGACAAATTACTGAGAATGGATGAGAGGTCTTCAGTCAAATTGTTTGCAGCCATGTTTAAAGAATGTAAGGTGCATGAATTCATGAGGGATTTCAAATCCTTGTCCTTGAAAGAATTAGAGGAGAGGTCAAGGTGCCTAAGCGAATTCATGACCATGACAAAATCACTTGATATGGAACCCTTCAAGAGGTTATAACTAAGATCAAGCTCAACAAGGTTGGAAGTGATGTTTGACACCCACTGAAATACCATTGTTGACGTGAAGGTGTTCCAAGAAAGATCAAGGACAGAGAGGGAAGTAGAGAAATTGAACTTAAAAGATGTGGATGAGAGAATGAAATGATCGGAAAGGCTACAATCAACTAAACTTAGTTCTCTTAGTTTAGGTAGCTTCGCAATCTCTTTCAACCAACTATGAGAAGGATTAGGATTTGATACAGAGCTCAAGTCAAGATGGGTTAAAGAAAAGAGATTTGAGAGCCACTTACCTTCATGGGCTAAGTTAATCCCATATACTGATGCAAGATAGAGCTCATGCAATTGGGAGAGATTTCCAAGTTGAGATGGTATATTTCCTTCAAAATTATTGTAGGAAAGATCAAGACACTGTAACTGGGAGAGATTTCCAAGCTGATGAGGGATTGAACCGTTCAAAGAATTACTAGCAAGATTTAAGTATTTCAAATGAGAAAGAGAGCCGAACTGACTTGGAATTTCTCCGCCAAAATAACATGAAGAGAGATCAAGGTATTTCAAGTTTTTGAGAGAACCAAGAAACTCTGGGATGTGACTGTCTTCAAATAAATTAGAACTGAGGTTCAAATATTGTAATTGTGGCAACTCCATCAACGACTTGTGGATCTCTCCCCTCATATATTTATATTCAGAATCATATTCGTCAGGAAACCCAGCGGGAAGGTGGAGGCCTATAATATGGGAGGTGAGGTTGGTGCAGCGAATCCCCTCCCATTGGCAGCAGTGAGGAGTGGTCCACGAAGAGAGCATGCCGTACTCATCTACGATTGCAGCCCTGAATTGGAGGAGTGCTTCTCTCTCCTCTGGAATGCATCTGATTTTCTGTTCACCGTGAACAACCTGCGACACCACACACACCATAAACATCATCAATCCTAATCGAACTGGATTCTTCATTGACATCGTTGTGGGTGTTATCATGAGAAAGGAAAAGTGACGAATAAAATGCAGTAGTGAGTATTCAAACTGGATAGGTATCGATGACTAAAGCACTCTACATAACCATATATATATAAATCATGAAAAATGATATTTTTATCCGTTTTTTTATTCACTTTTAACTCATTACATTTTAGTGTTGTGATGTGATCAGAATGATTGAATTGATGAATTAAAAATAATAAAAAAATAATTTAAAATATCATTATTCATTAAACATTATATCTATGCACTGTTCATAAATCACCAAACTGAGAATTACTGCGGCTGGCATTCTTTTCTTGAATTCATACTTAGAAAAACAGCAATGACATTTTTTAACATACAATTCAATCCTTGCAACTATTCTAAAATAATTCAATCTATAAAATGCAAAATTACAAAAATTATTTAGCAACACCTTTACAACATTTCCAGAGCTAAATAATATTATTATTTCTATTTCATATTTTACAACTTAAAATTTTGCTATATTAATTACTTTTGCTTAAGTGTTATTAATATCAACCAAAATTTTTACCATAGTTATCGTTTTCCTGTTCTTTCATTACTTTTTATATTTCAACCATTTAAATATGAATTTTTATATTTGCGTATATATTTCTATTCTATTTTTTAAAATCTTTTTAGTGTATAAATGATCTAAAAAATTGTATTAACTCTATCAATTTTATTTTTATCCTGTTTAAAAGCTAATACAAATTACCTAGGAATTTGCATCTTAATTTATTCCGGTATTTTAATGTATCTAAAATAAACAAATATATATATATATATATATATATATATATATATATATATATATTTATTTATTTATTTATTTATTTATTTATAGTTAAGGATTATGACTTAAACTTTAGGTAATTTTCTAGTGTAATGTTTGAACTAAGTTTTAGATATGATTTTTGAGTGTAATGTCGAAAAACAAATTAAGATAACTTCCAAATCTTAATTAATAAAAGTGAATTACACAAGTCATTAAAAAGATAAGAAAATATAATATTAGAATTTTTTTCAATTGTTGAGATTCAATTTCATATGATTTTTATTATGTTTATACTATTTTATGTGAACATGTTTCTATCTAAATAGTTTAATGTAAGTAAAAAGAAATTGGAGAAGAAAACTCGAGCAATCATCACGTCAAACAATAAATGTGGCAGTTGTATGGTCGAACAAAATCAAGAAGACTTTGAAAATTGGGTCATCCGTATTCCACAAAATTTTTAACAATGATATCAGAGTTCAATTTGTGTTGGTGTTGAATTTCTTATAATTTTAGTTGAGGTGGCTACGTAACTTTTTATTTTTTCCATTTTCTTATTATTTTATATTCTAAAATTACTTATAGAATATTACTTTTAAGTTATAATAAAAAATTATTAAAATATCACTGTCCTTGAAATAAATGAACAGGACAAAGTATGTCTGTGGTAGAAACTCATTATAAAACTCACTTATAGTTGATAAAGATATTCTTAAGAATCAAAAATATTAATCGAAAATCTCACATGAAGACATAAAAAATAATTATAACTATTGAGCCAAAGTTTTGTGTTAAAAGGCGGTAGGGTAGTCTTCAATAAAAGCCAGAATCAAAAGCTAGAATTTATCATAAACTTTTATAATGTTTAAAAGCTAATACAATTCTAGGAATTTTTATCTTGACTTCAAACTTTATTTTTGCAATTTACCGAGTCTAAAATAAAAAAGAATATATTTTTTAAATAATGAACGATTGACACTTAAGTTTTAGATATTTTTTAACTGTAATGTCTGAACTATGCTTTTGATATAATTTTTTACTATAATGTTGAAAAACAATTTACAAATAACATAAAAATCTTAATAAAAAGTTACACAGATCTCTAAAAAATAATAAAATTTAATATATTTTTTTTTTCAGTTGTTAGTGAGATTCAACTTCATATGATTTTTAATACTTTGCTATTTTATGTGAACATAATTCTATCTAAATAGTTTCATGTAAGTAAATAAAAAGAAAAGGAAAAGACTTGAGCAATGCATTTATATGACATTCCACGAAAGAAACAAAAGGAGTTGGAAAAGACTTGTAAAAAGCCTGGAAGCATAATGACGTAACAGTAAACGTGGAAATTGTATTGTGAGATGGTCCCTTCCACACCACTTCTCCAAAACAAAACAAAACAAAAAGACTTTGAAAAGTCAGTTACCAAATATCATTATAGTGTTTCTTCACTTTTCAAATAAATCTAAAGTACAATAATACTTAAAAGATAACTTCTTTTATGCTTCATAACTTAGAAAAGCTAGATATGTATTAACTTGCTGACAGGGGTGCCCGATTTACAAATCCAAATAAGTTCGTATTTTGGTATGGCAAAAAAGTTCGTGCTTATCAATAAAATTCGTAATAGGTAGGAAATGAATATATAAATAGATATTTATGGATAATGAATATAAGTATTTTATATACTTGCATATTAACAAGGCAGGTACGAGTATCTAATATCTGTATCATGAATACCTATATCCGTTATTATATAATTTAAATTAAAAAAATATGATTAAAATATTAATACATTGATCTTGAATGAGTTATATTTGATCAATTAGTTTTACGAAAATCTTCATTTATTTGTAAATGGTCATTTAACATTATTTAAATGGATTATTTAGATTTTGTTTAAAATTTACGTATGTTATGTATTGTATTTTATTTGAATTTATATTTTACATATGTTGTTGAATATTTTTATTTTATTGTAAATATCCGCGGGTACCCTTTAATATTTGTGGATATTAAAAAAATATGTGGGTACCCACATTACAAATACCCAATATAAAAACTGGTACGGGACAAATATTTATCCAACAAGTACAATACGAAAAAACTATTACTTGTATTCTACCTCCACGAGAGAACTATTACGTGTATGTACGTATCCTGATATCTCTATTCGTACTGAACACTACTTTAAATTTTTACATCTTAATATCTATATATTATTTGTATCTTAATATCTAAATTCGTACTAAACATGATTCTATCTAAATAGTTTCATGTAAGTAAAAAAAAAAAAAAAACTTGGAGAAGAAGACTCGATCAATCATCACGTCAAACAATAAATGTGGGAATTGTATAGTGAAACAAAATCAAGAAGACTTTGAAATTTGGGTCATCCGCGATGAGTCATTGGTTATCCTCCACAAAATTTCTAACAATATTGTATCAGAGTTAGATTTGTCTTGATGTTGACTTTTAAGACCAAAGCAAATACAAGTTAGTTAAAATTAATATTACGCTTAGGGTTGTCATTGGTTCGTATAATCATAAATCAAGATCATGGAACCGTGACACAGATAGTAAATTTTGCTTTTTCATACAAACATAACATATATCATCAACCACACATCAACAAAATAAAATTAATTCCCGTCAATACTTTAATCAAATTTTAAGTTTATAAAATTCATCATCTTTTCAATACATCATTAAACTTAATTTATCTAATATAAATCATTAAACTTAAAACAAAAACCAAAAGGATTTTCTATCTCCTCATGGAGCACATTAATAAAAACATATCCTCTTTTAGTAGTTGAATAACAAGAATATCATCTTCTTTACCACCATATTGAGTTTGACAGGTATGATTATTGGTTTTTAGTAGAAGTAGAAAATAATCAAATTTTAACCTTTAAAACTTAAATAATAAGGTACGGGGATACGAAGATAATTGAAATGAAATTATATAGGCAAAATAAGTGTTTCATTTTTATCCAAAATTTGTGGCTAAAAGAAAGAAAATTTTAATTATATTAATTTTTAAGGTTAAATATGTTTTTTATCCTTAAATTTTTAGTAAAAATTGGAATTAGTGCCCTCCTAGAAATCTTGAATCAATTTAGTCTCTCAACTAAATAAATGCGTGGATTTAGTTCTTTTAACAAAATTTTATTAAGTTTATTTGATATTTCAAACACATTTCATTATAGTATTTTAGTTTGTTTATACCAGAGGCGGAGCTTATAAGGAGCAGGCGGGGGCCACGGCCCCCCCAAACTTTTCCAATTTTTTTTTTAATTTTTTTAAATTATATGTATATTTTTTTAAATTCTGTATATTTTTAAATTATTTAAATTAAATGTATCTTTTTAAATTATTTAAATTAAATGTATCTTTTTAAATTAGATAGTATTACATTGAAAAATTAATGAAAATTAAATTAATTATTATTTTATTTCTTTTATAAAGTATAATATTTAATGTTAATAAATAAAAAAATATAAAATTAAATATAATAAATCAAAACAATTATTAAGATAATTTTTATTTTTTCTACTTATTATTTTTTGAGTTTTTCATATGTTGTAGTCATCTCTCACCTTTACCTAATTTCTTTTGTTACCAAAGAAAAAAAAAGTTAAACAGAAACTCATTATTTTTGTTCTCATTCTTTATATCTTTTCTTCCATTTTTAAAGAAAAAAACTTGTGTCACTTGACAGTGAAATACTTGTTTAATATTTAACACTATCTTTTATCTCATGACATTTTGTATATTATTTTTTATGAATATAGAAGAGTAAATAATGTATTATGTGATTTTTTATAAACAATTTTTAAGTGGACTTGATTATCATAATTTTTTGTTGTCTCTTAATTTTTTATTAGATTATGATAAATTATTTGTTAGTCTTAAACTTATTTTTTAAATAGGTATATTGATGAAAAACAAAAGAATAAATCTATTTTTTAAAATTGATAAAAGAGAAGTGAAGATCAAAACATGACAATATAGTTGGTCACCGCATAACAATGAAATAAAATGTTTGTGATGACTTTTGTATCGATATGTGTACATTAGTAAAATAGAAAATGAATACTTGTAGATAATATGGTTATTTATATTAAAAAAAAAAGGTGAAAAATTTAGTTATGATTGAATAATTTGATAAGTTCAAGAATATGAAAATAATGGATAATTCTTCGTATATGTGAAGTTTCTTTTATAGTTATAACTATACTAAATTATCTATTTATTTTTTATTGAATTAGTAATAGTAACGTTAAATATATAAATTTTAAGTATATTATTTTGGCTCCCCCAATAATTTTGGTCAAGATCCGCCATTAGTTTATACCATTTGACACATTTTCACTTCAATATTAGTTAAGAAACGTGTTTGAAACATCAAATAAACTTGAAAAAATTTGGGTTTAAATGACTAAATCCACGCATTTATAAAGATGAGAGATTAAATTGGTCCAAAATTTTTAAGAGGGACTAATTCCAATTTTCACTAAAAGTTAAAGGACCAAAAACATATTTAACCCTAAGTTTTAATTGAGTGTTGTGGTGTTGCAACTTGTATTAATTTTTAATTGGAAAATAAATTTTGATAATAATTATATTAATTTTTAATTGGATAAAATACAGTGATAACACACCTAAAAATAGAAAATTTTAATTACATTAACTTCTAGTTAGGCTTAGGCTTAGGTAGGTTTAATTTAAGTTGAATGCATTTACTCAAGAAGATGAAGAAGCGATCAACAAAAAGTTTTAAAAGATGTAGATTTATATCATTTTACGATTTTGTAGGATGATCTTACCCATTTTACTATGTACGATTATATGTATAATCTAATTCGTACATACTATGTAAAATTATAGAATCTTACTATTTAAATATTTTGATTTTGACTAACTTGCAAGTATATTTTGTTGGGATAAGATCCATCAAGAATTACATTTAGAGGAAAAACACATTGAAATAAATGGACAGAACAAAGTATGTCAATATTGTGATAGAAACTCATTGTAAAACTAACTTAGTTGAGGAAGAGATTCTTAGGAATCAAATTATTATTCGAAAACCTCACATGAAGACATAAAAAATTTGAATGACATATAGAAACAATTATAACTAGAGCCAAAGTTTTGTGTTAAAGGCGGTATAAGTTATTTAAAGGTTTTCACTCTTCCCGCTCTATCCCAATAAAATAAAAACCCAGCAGTTTATTGTAGGGTAGTCTTCAATAAAAGCCAGAATAAAAAGCTAGAATTTATCATAAACTTTTATAATGTTTAAAAGCTAATACAATTCTAGGAATTTTTATCTTGACTTCAAACTTTATTTCTGTAATTTACTGAGTCTAAAATAAAAAAGAATATATTTTTTAAATAATGAACGTTTGTCACTTAAGTTTTAGATATTTTTTTACTGTAATGTCTGAACTATGCTTTTGATATAATCTTTTTACTGTAATGTTGAAAAACAATTTACAAATAGCATAAAAATCTTAATAAAAAGATACACAAGTCTCTAAAAAATAATAAAATTTAATATATTTGTTTTCAGTTGTTAGTGAGATTCAACTTCATATGATTTTTAATACTTTGCTATTTTACGTGAACATAATTTTATTTAGATAGATCATATAAGTAAATAAAATAACAAAGGAAAAGACTATCCCTTCCCCTACGCGGAAATTTTCATGAAATGCATTTATATGACATTCCACGAAAGAAACAAAAAGGGTTGGAAAAGACTTGTAAATAGCCTGGAAGCATAATCACGTAACAGTAAACGTGGAAATTGTATTGTGAGGTGGTCCCTTACACACGACTTCTCCAAAACAAAACAAAACAAAAAGACTTTGAAAAGTCAGTTATTCTTTGGTAAACCAAATATCATTATGCTGTTTCTTCACTTTTCAAATAAATCTAAAGTACAATAATACTTAAAAGATAACTTCTTTTATGCTTCACAACTTAGAAAAGTTAGATATGTATTAACTTGCTTACAGGGGTGCTCGATTTACAAATCCAAATAAGTTCATATTCTGGTAGGTCAAAAGAATTCGAATGAAATTTGTAAAGAATAGAAACGAATATTACAAATAGATACGCATGGCACGGGTAATGGATACATATATTTTATATATTTGGAGATTAACAAAGTAGGTACAGATATCTAGTATTTGTATTTATGGATACTCGTACTTATATACTGTAATTTAAGTTTAAAAAAATATGATTAAAATATTAATACATTGATCTTAAATGAGTTATTTTTTATCAATTAATTTTAAAAAAATCTTCATTTCTTTATAAATGGTCATTCAACACTATTTAAATAAATTATTTAGACTTTGTTTAAAATTTATGAATGTTATGTATTGTATTTTATTTAAATTTACAGTTAAAATATATTGTTGAATATTTTATTTTATTTTATTGTAAATATTTGTGGGTACTCTTGGATATCCATAGATATTAGAAAAATATGCGAGTATCTGCATCACAGATACTCGTACCGATATAAGAACGGGTAAGAGATGAATATTATCCAGTAAATAAGATACGAGAGAACTACTATATGTATCCTACCCACCCTGACATCTATATTCGTACTACTTTAAATTTTGACATCTTAAATTATGTTAGCATCTCAATATCTATATATTATTTATTATCAAGGAATAAAAAAATATATTACTATATAAGAATGAAAGTTCATAATTTTGTAAGGTTTTGAATTAGAAATAATATTAAATCTTTTGTGTCAATTGATTTCGTGTCTCATTTATATATTCAAGAAAGTGTTGAGACTCTATGCGATAGCAAATGTGGTTGTGTAAAGGAGGAAATTTTTAGGATGTGTTGAGACTTAGTGTTGATTGTCGTGACAAGAGTGTATGACCATACTAAAACCCTTTGGATTTGTATTATTCTCACATTCAATTTCATATGATTTTTATTATGTTTATATAATAGTTTCATGAAAGTTAAAAAACTTGGAGAAGAAGACTGGAGCAGTCATCACGTCAAACAATAAATGTGGAAATTGTATAGTGGAACAAAATGAAGAAGACTTTGAAAATTGGGTCATCGCATTACAGAAAACGAAATACAACACAACCACATAACTCAAGTTTAGATCCTACGTACGTAGTACAAGCCTACCAAAAGAAGAGTCAAGTCAAGATATGAGAGAAGACAAAATCATATTCATATTATTATTGGTTAAAATTAGCCTTTTATTACTTTAATACCATCACATACACTCTCAAACAGAAAATGTTTACGAGAATTATCTGTTAGATTATGAAAAGAAAAATAATTTTGTGTTAATTTTTCAATCAAAAACATATCATATATATATATATATATATATATATATATATAGTTGTCTTTTTCTTACAGTTTTATATTAATTCATAAATTAATGTTAAGTTATGTAAATATAAATAATCCAATAATAACTTCTTCTTTTTTGTTTTAAAAATTTCCTTTTTTAATAAGCACAACAATATTTGTGACTTTCCTATCTCAAATAGTTTCTCTTAGCAAATAAAATTTCAAAAATAAAAGATAAAAGAATTCATGTATATTATATAGTTAAAACACAGAAATAAAACGGGGTTTGCATTAGAAGTATAATATGAAACTTAGCTTGTTTGAATGATTTGAGAATTGCGTGGTAGTTGTGTTTGGTAGGTGAATAGAGTCTAGGGTGCAAAGATTCAAATACTATTAAAAATAATAAATGAAGCACAACGTTACTCACAACATCCTATATATGTCAATTGAAGAAACATAAATTTTACTCAGATACCACCATTTTATTTCTTTTAGTATAAAATTGATATAAAAAATTAAATTAACTCTATCAAATTTATTTTTATCATTTTTAAAAGCTAGTACAACTATCTATCAAATTTATTTCTGTCATGTTTAAAAGCTAATACAATTATCAAGGAATTTGTATCTTGACTTAACATTTTATTTCAATAATTTACAGTATCTAAATAAAAGGAATGTGATTTTTTAACTAACTATTATGACTTAAGTGATAGATATTTTTTTACTGGTGTTTGAACTAGGTTTTAGATAAACAAATTACGATACAATAAAATCTTAATAAAAGTGAATTACAAAAGTCATTATAAAAAAAAATCTAATATTTTGTTTTCAGTCGTTAGTTATATTCAATTTCATATGATTTTATTATAATATTTGATGTGAACATTATTTTATTTAGACAGTAAATAAAATAATGTTCAAAACTTAGAAAAGAGTTGAGCAATCCCATTCCAGAGTGGAATTTTTTTATGGAGTGTATTGGCCATATCACATTCCACGAAGCAAATAAAAAGACTTGTCAATGACTGGAAGGATCATCACGTAAAACAATAATTGTAGGAAATTGAAAATTCTCATTACAGCAAACCTAAAAAAAGAAACCAAAGACTTGTCATAATCACTTAAAAACAATAAATTTGGGGATTGAATACCACAAGGTTTTAGTAAAAAACACAAAGTATAACTGGTTTGAGTTGAATAAAAGAGTGTTTGGGTTCCATGAAAAGTATAAAAACATATTTGATGTCAAAAATAGTATGTATCTAAAGTGTTAAAATTGGATTAAAAACATATTCAGGCAAGGGATGATTTCAAAATTTAAAAGACGTGTTAAAGTCAAATTTTTCCACCATTCTTCGTGTCTTGTTGATGCAAATTTTATTTATAAAGATACAATCAAACATGTTTTAGGAATTTTCTTTAAATGTGTTCTCGTATATCCAATAATTCTCACATCACTTAGAAGTTGAAGTCAAGTCCAGTTTAAATACTTATTTTTTCCTCCATCTTCCGAGGTGCTTTTTAAGAACAAAATCGGGATGGAGCTCCACTCCAAAGAAGACTATACAACACTACAAGAAAATATCTCATTAATAACCAATTTTAGTGACCAAAAGTTGTTAGTTACTATAATGACCAATTTAGATACTGATTTACAAAATAAAAAATTATTGATTACTAAAATAGTTACTATTATGAATAAAAAATTATAATTAGAGACTAAATTAGAAATCAATTCCCTTGGTAAAAAAAACCTTGGTAGCTAATGTTTAGTGACCAATTTCTTTTGGTAGCTAAATTTTAAAACCCAATTTAGAGAGTAATTATAATTTTTTTATTCATAATAGTAACTATTTTAGTAACCAATAGTTTTTTATTTTGTAATTTGATATATAAATTGGTCATTATAGTGACTAACAACTTTTGGTCACTAAAATTAGTTGTTAATAAGGCATTTTCTTGTAGTGTAAGAGAGTTCCAAAGGAGTTACATCTTTGCTTCAACACTTAAAAAGACTTAGCTCCTCAAACTAGATGAGAACATTACAACATATGGAAGAATTGTCTCTTCTTTTACCCTCAAATAATGTTTACTAAGTACAAGGGAAAGTGTCTACAAAAACTCTATAGGAATCTCTTAAAAGAACCCTCACAAAAAGTCTCTCTAAACAAGGGTGCAACTCTGTTTTTATAAATTATCCAAGACAGTGTCAGTAATGCACTTGTGGCTCCAGTTGTATAGTTTCCTCCCTAGGTGGGTTTCTTATATGGATCAAGCCTCATACTTCAATGTTGTAGTTCCTGAAATAACTTGCTAAAGAAGGGATCTTCATGGCTTAGCCTAAGGTTTTGTGCTTGAGGTTTTCTTCTGCAATAGGTTTGCTAGTGTGGTGGCTTAAGCCTCAACTTTACCTTCCAGTTGCACTGATGTCAGTTTTGCCTAGAGTTGCTTGAAATTTATTCATTTTCTTTATTTTTGCACTTTGACTCTTTCTTGATACTAGGAGCTGCAAATTAAAAGTTAGAGATTATACATTAATTAAAAATGTAATCAAATTATTACATATAAATAATTTTATCATAGTATAAGAGTTTCTTAATTTTTTTAATAAGTAGTTGATTAAATATAACAAGTATTGGTATATTTATTGAGTACCATAAAAATAAGAAAAAAAAATTACAATATTAATACAAAATTTAATTTTGCTAGTTTTGTTTAATCTTCATTAATAATTAAGATAATTGAATACGTATTTGATTTTAGTCATATGTATTTATTAAAGTAAAAATGAATGTCAATATGCAACAATTAACAAAAAAAAACTGAAAGAATTCTAAATTTGCAAAAGTAAAAAACAAATGTTTTAAATTTTTTATGAAGATTTGGATGAGTCACCACCTGATGATCAAAAATTTGAAAATGAGATTCGAGAGAACTCAAGACGATTCACTTGTGCGAGCTTAGCGAATTTGATTACCAAGTGTTTGGGTTGCCCGACAATTGGTAATGTCGTTGAGTTAAAATATTTTCTAAAAAATTAGAGGACTCAAGATGGTTAGGTCGCTAGACGAGATATGACCTCATTAGGAAAAATTCTTAAATTTTCACTCCGTTACTTGGTTGATGGGTAAGTCAGTTTTCTCGCTGAACGAAAATATTTTCATAAAATCCAAAAAGCTCAAAGGAAATTGGATACTAAGCGAGTCAAGTACTCGCTGCGCGAGATCACCTCTTGGAGGAACTTGGTGGGCAAATGATGAGGGTCATTAGGTGGGTGTTATTATTTGAAAACTCCTAAGGTATACACATAAATAAATAAATAAATAAATATAAATAAAACGGATGAGACGACAAAAAAACTTCACTATGGAATTCATAAAGAAGCCTATGATACATCCATAAAATTTTACATATTTTACCATATGCAGCAAAAAACACAAAATTGCTAAATTTCATAATTTAATGTTATACTAATTTGAGAGAAATATTGCAATAGAAGAATCATAAATACACAAATTAGGGGTGGGCAAAAAATTTAATTTTCTTGATCCAATCCACTTTTGCTTCAATCCACTCCATTTATAATCCATTTTATTAAAAATCTAATCCATTTAAAATCCATTTAATGGATATGGATTCCAATCTAATTTACATTTTATATATTTTATGGATTGGATATCCATTTTATAAATCAAGATTTTTAAATATGGATAATCCAAAAAATCCAATCCAAATTTTCAATTTAAATTTTTAGTTGGGTTAAACTAAAAGTTGAGATGAACTATGCTATATTCAGACTTGGATAGGCCTTGCTCGACGACCTATACGGATCGGACAGGCCCGACAACCATAAGAGGTTGGGCGGGCCTAAAGATATGAACGAGATAGGCGGGCCCGACAAACCGAACGAGTCGATCAGGCCCAATGACCTGATGAGTCACGCGGACCCGAAAACCCGAACGGACCAAGCAGAACCAATGACGAAAACAGGTCAAGCAGCCCAAAGACCCGAACGAGTCAAGCAGGCCCAAAAACCTGAACAAGCCTGACAACCCGAACGGGCCCAAAGACCCAGATGGGCCTGACGACCTGGCGACCCGGATGGGCCTAACGATCCAGACGGGCCCGACGACCCGGACGGGCCCGAAGACCCGTACGGGCCCGACGACCCGGATGGGTCTGACGACCTGCACGGGCCTTACGACCCGGATGGGCACGACGACACGAACGGGCCGGACGACCCGAATGGGCTCAACGATCCGGACAGACCTGACGACTTGGACGAGCCTAACGGGCCTGGCGACCCGGACGAGCCTGACGACCTACACGGGCCTTACGATCCGAATGGCACGATGACACGAACGAGCCCTACGACCCGGACGGGCCCTACGACCTAGACGGGCTCGACGTCCCGGACGGGCCCTACGATCCGGATGGGCCCGACGACTCAGACGGGCCTGATGACCTTGACGTACCTAACGACCCAGACAGGCCCCACGATTCGAACGTGCCCGACTACCTGATTCGGCCCGACTATTTGGACCTGTCCGTCCGGGTCGTCTGGCCCGTCTGGGTCGTTGGGCCCATTCAGGTCGTCCGGCCCGTTCGCGTCGTCGAGCCTATTTGTGTTTTCGGGCCCGTTCGGGTTGTCCGGCCCGTTCGGGTCATCGGGCCCGTCTGGGTCTTTCGGGTCGTCGGGCCCGTCTGGATCGTCCGGGTTGTCGGGTTCGTCTGGGTCGTTGATCCCATCCGAGTCATTCGAGCCTTAATGACACAAGTTTTAAGAAATTCAATTTAAATTTCTTTTATTAAAAATGGATTCTGGATTTTAAACTTGATCCAAATATTTGGATTGGATTTAAATCTTGATCCAAATATTTGGATCTGGATTCTAAAAAAATCCAAACTACTTTTGCTAAAAAAATGGATTTGGGTCAAAAATCTAATCCAATTATTTGGATATAAAATGGATGTGGATTGGATCATTAAATATCCAATCCATGCCCATCCCTAACACAAATAATAATAGGATACTAACGTTGATTCATGAGAGATATTGATATTGTGATAATGTATTTTTTAATGTTTGTCCAATATTTGTTTTCCAATCTATCTTTTTATCTTTCTTTATACCCTCATACTTTTTTGATGATGTACTGTGAAAGAACCTTATGATCAAAGACAAAGCTCTACTCCTTTTTTGTCATAGTTGATTTTTATTTTATTTTTTAAGCAATACATATATATAAATAAAATGGACAAGAAGATAAAAAACTTTATTAAACTTAATATAAATAATATATAAATATAATTTTAAAAAATATATAATTTTTTAATATATATATATATATATATATATATATATATATATATATATATGTATTTATATATAAATTAAAATTTTTGAGAGAGTTGTGGCTCCCCTATGTCACACCAACAATGGTCTGCCCTTGATTAATATGGACTTAATTGAGTCCATGATTTTCTATGGTATCGATTAGTTGATGAATCCAAAACGCATCGCATAATCTAATCTAAGCTTTGAATCGAAATCCAGAAACTAGGATCACAAACTCTCCTTTGTTCATCAATTTTTTTACAGTGAGTGATACAACATGGTCATTTCAATAAACAGAACCACAAGACAAGTGGATAGCTCGAATGGATGAAGGATTTCACTTTTTAGTTAACACAAAAAATATTATGCATTTTATTTTCCTTGTAAGTTTAGGGGACTTTGGGCCCAAATAGAATACCCTATTTAGGGTGGTTGCTTGCTAGAATAAAACAGAGAACCATTTTGCTATACCAAGTTTCCCTTTTACTATTATCTTAGTATAGTTATCGCAAAACCCTAACATTGGTGTTTTCAATGTTTCCTTAATGCCTCACAAACCTCAATTCAAGGAACTGAAAGAACTCTTTCTAACAATCTAGGTGCGTCTTTTAAACATTAAAACCCACATGGAGTCACACGACCATCGCCAAAACACTCTAGAGGAGAAATAAATAAGTCCATTCAATCCTCCCATTCTCTCATAAATCAGGTTTCCGCTTTACCCCGTTCTTGTCACTCTACCTTTTAGCTCCCCTATACAAACCATACATTTTCAATCCATGGTGAATCTCACAACACCACCTCCATACCCTTTTCTCACCAACAACATGAATGCTCACTTTCACCACACCACCACCATGACCACATAAGCTCAACATCATTTTCTCCCACCACTACTTATTAGATTACCCAAGTTACAACTTGCATTCTTTGAAGGTCTTGATCCTCTTGATTGGTTGCTCCAGGTCGAACAATATTACACCTTCTACCAAATACCCTCAAACATAATACTACCTATGATTGTCTTCCACATGAAAGGAGAGGCCCTAGCTGGTTTAAGTGGATGCACCACAAAAACCTATTTACCAACTTGCCACCTTTCACCCGATCTCTTGAACTTTGTTTTGGCCCATCCTCCTACACCAACCACCAAGCATATATTTTCAATCTACAACATGGTATTATCACAACATACAAAGCTCATTTAAAAAAAAATGAAATGTATTCCTTAATACCATCCTTAATTGTTTTCTATCAAGTCTAAAACCTAATATTTGACAAAAACTCACCATACTTAACCTATATTCCCTATCCCAAGATATTGGCCTGACCAAATTATAATAAATGATAAACTGCAAGACTTAAAACCCAAACTTGATCACCCTTTTATCCCTAATGCCACCATTACTCCTTCTACAACCACAACTCGTCCCTCCCATACCCACACCACATCCTCTCACATATCCGTTAAACGTCTCACTCTAACCCAACTCCAAGAGCGTCGTGCCCAAGGACTATGTTACAACTGTAACGAAAGGTTTACACCAGGTTACAAATGTTATATCTCATGTTTTCTATTGCTATTGGATAATCAGGAGAGCCCCCAAAACTATTGTGTTGACCCTACAATCATCATTAATATCCCATACACCATCCACTTTCATTTATCCCATCAAGCTCTAACAGGAAACCCATCCCCTAAAACATTAAAATTCATTGGCCTCATTCACAACCTGTTAGTCACTATTCTAATTGATTCTGGCAGTTTCCACAGCATCCTACAACCCAAAAATGCACACCAGCTCCACCTACCCATTCAACTAACCCTTGTTTTTTCCTGTCATGGTATGGAACAATGCCTTTATTCACTTCCAAGGAATTTGTCCTTTAGTGGATATAAACCTCTAAACCTCCATCTTCAGCATCCTCTTCTCTCTCTTACCTATTGAAGGTGTATATGTTGTTTTAGGCATCAAATGATTACACACCTTAAGAACCATACAAGCAGAATTTTCCATCCTAAGATAACTTTCGTTCAACATAACCAACAATTCACTGTCCATGCCACTCCAACCACCTCCCCTACCCCAACCAACTATCACCAATTTTGTCAATTTCTATCTAATCACTCCATTGCTTCCATTAACCTACTATCTATTGAACAAACCTCACACCATCCCTTTCTTTAGATATGAGCTTACAAACCCCTTCACCACCCTTGTATTTACTCCCATTTCCAATCTAGTTCGTCCTCTTTCCTAACACCCCTCCTATCAATGTCAAACCATATTGTTATCCTCACTATTAAAAAGACATCATTTCCAAATTGATTTATGAAATGCTTAAGGAAAGGTTTCATTAAATCTTACACTAGCAACTTTTCAGTCTCATTACTATTAGTACAAAAAAGAAGGAAATTGACGATTTTGTGTAGACTACATAGCCCTAAACGTAGTCACCATCCATAATTATTTTATCATCACACCATAGATGAATTGTTTGATAAATTAGGTTTAACATATTTTTTTACTAAAATTGACCTCTATTCATGTATTACTATGTCAACACTCAATATTATCTGAATCATTTAAATTTTTTATACTTTAAAAATAGAGTAGAGATTGAAATAGTTTCTTTTAAAAGGAAAGAGATAATAAAAGTAAAATATATAAATAATAACAATGTTATAGAAAAATGAAAATTAAAAAGGAAAAAGTGACAAATAAAATAAAAATTATTGAAAAAAAGCAGTCATCACGTCAAACAATAAATGCGGAAATTGTATAGTGAAACAAAATCAAGAAGACTTTGAAAATTGGGTCATCGCATTACAGAAAACGAAATACAACACAACCACATATGTAAGTTCAAAACTCAAGTTTAGATCCTACGTAGTACAAGCCTACCAAAAGAAGAGTCAAGTCAAGATATCAAGTCAAGTCAAGATATATATATATATATATATATATATATATATATATATATATATATATATATATATATATATATATATATATATAAAAGAATTTATAACTTTAATTGGGGTTTATTATTTGGGATTATAATAACCTCCACTAAAATATATAGATAATTGGGGTTTTATAAACCCTCACTAAGTATAAGGGGTTTTGTGACTAACCCCAGTAAAATTATTCTATTTATTTTATAACTTTTAAGATTTTAATTTGGGTAAGATTTTTCTCTTTATGCAGATACTTTTTCTCTTTCTCGGTGGCTCAATTAACTATTTTTGCTCTGGGAGAAGGAAGAAGGTGTTTGTTGGTAGGAAGAATAAAGAGGCTCATGCTCTTCGCTTAAGGTAAATCGTGGCTTTCAATTTCATTTTTGTTTTTCTGATTCCATCTCTTTCGATTTCAATTTCAATTTCGTTTCTTTGCTTATCGTTCGTGTCCAAGGAGGTTGCGGCTCCTGTCTTATGAGGAAGACGTTTTCTCTTTCGAGTCCATCGTTCTCTCTGAAATTAGGTAATAAACACCTTTCTCCTTGCTTTCAATTTCGTCTTTGTTTCAATTTCATTTCCACTACTTTCAGTTTCGTCGTTCTTTCAATCTCCATGCTTTTATTTTCGTCTCAATGCAATTATGTCTTCTGATCTCAACGTGTCTCTCACTGTTCTCACCACGAACATGTTTGTTTATTTATCTCTTCATTTTGCCCTAACTTTCCTTGTTTTGTTGTGTGGTTGTCAATTTCCTTTGCAAAGATACTGATACAATCAATCAGACTAGGGATAGAAGTTTTAGGCCGAGTTCCAAGAAAAAAAGCATTTTGTGATGTTAGTTAATATACTATGGCCACAAGCACTCCAGACATTTTGGTGATTCGCATAACTTCTGGTTCATTCTGCTTTGCAAATACTAGATGGGAGCTAGATCCTGCAGTGGCTTCATTTCTGGATAATTGTTCTTCTTTTTTAATGCCAAAGGAATTCTAGCTTTGGAATGGTTCCATATCGAGGCAACAGGTCTAACTCCACACGTCAAATTACTTACTTTGGAAGAATGATAAAGGCAAGTAGTACATGCCTCTCTATGTTACTACGATTCCTTTCTATGAACTTGCTTGCTGAGGAAGATATAAAATAGTGATACTGGACATGTTCTGGTGCTAATATTATATCCTCTAATCTATTGCCCTTTACAGGAAACACAATGTGCTAGGCGGTCTATAGTGAGTGCATATTCACCTGAAGGTTTGTTCCGATGTAATAGTAGAGGTTAACACTATAAGTAGATTAAACTCGCTAGGTTCAGCTTCAAAAACCATTTCGTTGTGATTAAGAAATTTGTGGCTCTTTTCATAGCTTTTTCTCTATTTAACAGAGTTAAAGACACCCCAGTATTATATTCATCAACCTTGACTTTTATTAGGGTAGTAGTTATTTATATTTTTACAAGGATGTTCCATAATATGAATCCTCTTACCTTTTCCTTTAATTTTTCCTTGGATTTCATTTGATTTTTAGTTTTCCTTATATTTTGTTCAGTCAGTTGTCAAGACCAAAGAATGGAAGACAGGGATCTCGGGGGAACGAAAAATGTGTGTATGATAATGATTACAAATATGGATAAAAAGTTATCATCTACAGTTGCAGAGTTCTTACGAAGATATACTTCTCTATCAGTCAGAGTCTTCATTTTTCCAAATTTGTCAATGGAGGTATATACTAGGGGAGCCATTATGGTGCATTCTGAAAAAGAGTTCCAAGAGTTGTGTGGCTTTTTGAATAATCCCAACTGCATCATAACATCTTCAACTGGCAGGTCTTCTACATTTTGATGGTAACTTGCTACTTTTTGTGAATGTTGACATGAATTGGTTCTTTTCAAAATGGTTCCTGTAGATGGCTTTTGAATTATATGGTATGCTTGCCGGCAATGTCAATCCAATGATTGGAGAGAATGTGAAGCCAGCTTATGGAGGTGGAGAATAAGCTTTTTTGGTATGGTTAATGTTTTACTTTTTCTCTGTATTGACTGTCATACCTGTCAATGATTTAAGTTTTAACAATATACTTGTAGGCCTACTGATTGTTTTCTATTAGGTTGGCCTATGCGTGCTGATGCTGATTTCTTTTGCTTACCGCCTTCTGAAAAGTTGTTTTTTGATAAATCTAATGTAAGTATTGTAACTTTAGACTTTGTCCTGATTTTATAAGGTTCTTCTGATGCTTCTATATATGCAATAAATGAAATTTTGCATTTGCTCTGTTTTGAATGTTTGTAGCTATATGTTATATTTACTATTGTAACTTGTATGTACAGGATGACAAACCACCTAGCAAAGACAAATTGGTTAGGAAAGTGAATTTTGTTGAGATAAGATCATTTTAGCATATTTTCAGGAGTTTTGATCGGATGTGGAGTTTTTTCATTCTGTGTTTACAAGTTTTAAATATTCTTTGCATTTTGTTGCTCTCCATCCTTGTCAGTTATTTTTTCCCTTCAATGCTTTGCAGAATAGAGTCTATCTCTAAAAAAGGTTAATTTTTTTATTAGGCTATGATTATATTTTTTAACAGGGGTTAAAACTATGAAGTAGTAATAGAATATATATATATATATATATATATATATATATATATATATATATATATATATATATATATATATATATATATAAATGAGAAGAGTTAGGAAAAGAATAATATAAATAAAAAAACTTTGAGAACGGAACAACTGATAAAAAATTATTTTATCTGGATTAAAGTTAGTTTGTATATCATAAATAAATTAGTTTGGAATAAAGTCAATAACATATACCAAATTGTCTGTATAATTTTCTGTTGTTTAGGTTCATTTTCTGGAATAATGAATCAACATCTTATCTTTTTATTTGTTAATATTTATACGAAGGTAAAACGGAGTAATTTTATTATATATATATATATATATATATATATATATATATATATATATATATTCTAATTTTGGTAGAATTATTACAACACTCTCGACCTTTTTTTCCTATGCAACCAAACTCATTAAACTATCAATCAAACAACAATTGTATCAACTCTTAGGTTTTTATAACTAGTTGTATACTGACCTGCACGTGTTATATGACTAATCACCTCTTTATTTGGACTTACTTTCACATGATGACATGGGTAGTGTAGAAATTAGCATGAGATATATATGTAGACCATGATCAATTATGTTTCTTTATTTTTTTTACTTTCGTGTTTTCTTGTTATGCAGAAATTGTGGTTTGACAATGGGTTGGGGCAACATCATCCAATTTAAGCGTACTCTTGGTAGATGCAGCAGTAATTTAACCAGTAGCAGGGAGAAATAGTGGAGGATTGTGCATGCATGTGTGTCACATACCAATATTGCAACATCGTCCAATTTGCATTAATAAAATAAAAATGTGTATGTACTCTTGAAGATATTATGACGAAAATAATGGATCTCAAGATTGTCTTAGTTTCCATATATGTATATCTTCATTCCTTAGATGCGGTGAAGTGCAGTTTCTATTCATTTATATGTTTATTTATACTTAAGTTGATAATCAGGTGATTTTAGTGGTTGTTTCTTTGGTGCAATGATTTTGTGTAATTTCTTGTGTAATTTCATTTATAAATATGCAATTGAACAAAGTTCACAAAATCCATAGAATAAGGTTCTTTTCATACTCAAAAAATTAACTCAACAAATCAATTATCACGAAAGTATAACTTTAGCATTATAGCAATGTCATAATAATATAAGTCCAACTTTGGGTATTAACAGGGGTTTTCGAAACCCCAAAAATTAATGGGGGTTTTCGAGCCCCATGCATTAACGGGGGTTTTCGAACCCCAAGCATTAATGAGGGTTTTCGAACCCCATGCATTAACGGGGGTTTTTGAAACCCTCGGTAAGTTACGCTATTTCCAGGGGTTGTTAAAAACCCCCGGTAATCCGTTAGCTACGCTTGCTCTTCCGGGGAAATTGCAAACCCCTGGTAAAACCATTAGTGGGGGTTAAAACCCCTAGAAATGTCAAATATAACCCCCACTAAAAATAATTATTTTTGTAGTATATATATATATATATATATATATATATATATATATATATATATATATATATATATATTAAAAGTTGTCTTTTTCTTAGAGTTTTATATTAATTCATAAATTAATGTTATGTAAATATAAATAATCCAATAATAACTTTTTTTTTGTCGAAAAATTTCCTTTTTTAATAAGCACAACAATATTTGTTACTTTCCTATCTCAAATAGTTTCTCTTAGCAAATAAATTTTCAAAAATAAAAGATAAAAGAATTCATGTATATTATATAGTTAAAACACAGAAATAAAGAAATAAAACAGGGTTTGCATTAGAAGTATAATATGAAACTTAGCTTGTTTGAATGATTTGAGAATTGCGTGGTAGTTGTGTTTGGTAGGTTGAATAGAGTCTAGGGTGCAAAGATTCAAATACTATTAACAACATCCTATATAGTCAATTGAAGAAACATAAATTTTACTCAGATACCACCATTTTATTTCTTTTAGTATAAAATTGATATAAAAAATTAAATTAACTCTATCAAATTTATTTTTATCATTTTTAAAAGCTAGTACAACTATCAATCAAATTTATTTCTATCATGTTTAAAAGCTAATACAATTATCAAGGAATTTGTATCTTGACTTAACATTTTATTTCAATAATTTACAGTATCTAAATAAAAGGAATGTGATTTTTTAACTAACGATTATGACTTAAGTGTTAGATTTCTTTTTTAGTGTAGTGTTTGAACTATGTTTTAGATAAACAAATTACAATACAATAAAATCTTAATAAAAGTGAATTACAAAAGTCATTATAAAAAAATCTAATATTTTGTTTTCAATCGTTAGTTATATTCAATTTCATATGGTTTTATTATACTATTTTATGTGAACATTATTTTATTTAGACAGTATCATTTAAGTAAATAAAGAAAATTAGAAAAGAGTTGAGCAATCCCATTCCAAAGTGGAATTAATTTTTTTATGGAGTGTATTGAACATATCCTATGATGCACTATATAATGACTAATTATTTTTTGTCACTAAATTTGCTCATTATTTCAAATATTTTCTTGTAGTATACTTTGACTTTATAAATTAAATACTTTATTGATAAGTATTGATAAAATATTTTAAAATATCGGACGCGATACATATCAAACACAGATACGTGACCCAAATTCAAGATTCTCATATCACATTCCACAAAACAAATAAAAAGACTTGTCAATGACTGGAAGGATCATTCCGTAAAACAATAAATGTGGGAATTGAAAATTCTCATTACAGCAAACCAAAAAAGAACCAAAGACTTGTCAATAATTGGAAGCAGTGCAGGGTCATGGCCCCCAAGATTTTTTATTTTTATTTTTTTAATTTTTTAGATTAATTTTTACTTTTTTTATAAACTATAATTTTAATATTAACAAATAATAAAATTAAAAATTAAATATAATAAAAAATAATAAAATTTATTGAGGTATTTTTTTCTCTCATTTTAAGTTTCTTCCGTATTGTATTCATTTATTATTCTTTCATATCTTCTTTTGTTCTTTATTTAACAAAAGAAATAGAAAGTTAGACATGAATTCATTCTCTTAGTTCTCATCAGTTCTCTTTCAAGATAAAAAGAGTAACCCTCTCCTTACTCTTGATAAAAAAAATATTAGTTTGATATTTATTTATTTATTTTTTCATCTTATGAGTTTTTGTATATTTAATTTTTATGAATATAAAAAGAAAAGTTAAATACTATATGTTTTCTCATAACCATTTCTTAACTATGACTTGATTATCATTTTTTTAGTAATTACGTCTCTTAATTTTTGATTAGATTTTGATAAATTATTTTTTAGTTTATTTTTTTTTAAATAGTTATATTGATGAAAAATAAAAAAATAGATTCATTTTTTTAAGTGATAAAAGGGAAGATACCCTTTAAGATAAAAAATAATATAAATTTACTTCTTCACCTATTTTCAAGCATGATACTAGAAATTCAACTGTTGAATTAGAGAATCATTTCTTAAGATTCAAAGAATTATAGGTGAGAAGTTTCATATGAATTCTTTTGAATTATAGGCAGAATGTTTTATATTAAATCTTTGAAATTTATTATAAGAAAAATGTTCTCAAATATGCAAATATATAGGCAAAAATATAAAATTAAAAAAACTTATTTAATATGAGTTTCATATCAAATACAATTTCAAAACTATAATTTGTTTTTAAGAAAAACATATAAAAATTTCAATACTAAATTATATACTTTTGTTATATTAGTAATAATAATTAAATATATAAAATTTGAATATATTATTTTGGCTCTTTCAAATTTTTTATCAAGATCGAGCACTGAAATTAGAAGCATCATCACTTAAAAACAATAAATTTGGGGATTGAATGGCACAAGGAATTGGTAAAAAACACAAAATATAACTAGTTTGAGTTGAATAAAAGAGTGTTTGGGTTGCATGAAAAGCATAAAAACATATTTGATCTCAACTTTTAAACGATGTGAGAATTATTGGGTGTACTGGAACACATTCAAAGAGAACTCCCAAAACATGTTTGATTGTATCTGTATAAAAAAATTTGCATCTATACAAGAGAGGAAGAAGGTGGTGAAATCTTTAACTTCAACACTTCTTTTAAATTTTGAATATTTCTTCCTCAATCCATCCTCCGAGACGTCATTTAAGGACAAATTCGGGCAAAGCTCCTCACTCCAAAGCGAATAATACAACACCACAAGAAAATCTCATTAACAACCAATTTTAGTGACCACAAGTTGTTAGTTACTGTAATGACCAATTTATATATTGATTTGCAAAATAAAATATTATTGGTTACTACAATAGTTACTATTATGAATAAAATGTTATAATTAGTCACTAATTAATTAGAGACTAATTTAGAATTAATTCATTTGGTAAGAAAAACCTTGGTAGATAATGTTTAGTGACCAATTTCATTTGGTAATATATATTTTGCACTGATATTTATTTAAATTTTTTTAAATATTTATATATCTATAATTTATAGATAAATATTAGAGTTGCTTTAAAAATAAAGACTTTATAAATTCAAATATAAATTTTTAATTTTTTTTATAACAATTCTAACATTTGTCTATAAATTATTGATATATAAATATTTGAAACAATATTTAAATAAAGTTCAATGCAAAATATACATTTAAATAAACTTAATTTTGTTAAAAATATCAATTATAATAAAAATACCATTGTAAAATTTATATAAAAATTAAATTTGATATAAGGATGAAATTGATTCAATTTTAAAAAAATTGGGACCAAATTGAGACAAAATAACAAATACAGGAACTACATTGAGAAATTTCACATTCAATAGTGACACGTGGCACTGTCACTGCCACATCACATTGACTCTGCCACGTGACACAATGTCAGATTGATACGTGACAATTTTAATTTTTAAAAAAAATTATAACAAAAATTAAAAAAAAAACAAAACAAAAAAATAAAAAAAACTATGTGCTGACACATGACATATAATTAACATCGTCACTGTATAAAGGAACTGATTGCAACGAATTTTAAAAAAATAGGGATTCAATTGAGTTAAATAAAGATGGGGACCTACTTGATATCTCGCTATAAGAATAGGAACCTCTGAAATGATTTAACCGTTAAAAAAATGAGAAAGTTATTTAGAGACATCAGGTGAGTATGTTAGAAGAACTTCGTTTTTTCTTTATAATTTTTTTTTTTTAATTTTGAATTTTGAATTCAAATTTTGTTATCATGCTTTTACGTTTTTTTAGATTTCAAATTTCAAATTCAATTTGAGTTACTATATATTTCGAATTTCATATTTGATATTGTTAATATGAAATTTAGAAAATCATTAAAATTAAAATCATTAGATCTTTTTATACATTTAAAAGTTAAAAACTAATTGATTTTTACTTTTTAATAATATATTATTTAAATAAAATACTGTTTTTAATATTTTATTATTTAGTTTACTTTTAGTTTATTAATAATATCATTATATTATTATAATATCATATTTTAATTTATCTTATTATTATTTTAAATTATTGACATATTTTTATTTAATTCTTCAATTCTTCATCTTTAAATTTTAATACGATCTTAAATACGAATATTTTTTGAACATTATGAATTTTAAATTTCAATTTCAAACTTCATTATGGTTCTTTGAAGATTTTTAGATATTTTAAATTTTAAATTCAATTTTTTTTGTTATTATATATTTTAAATTCACGGAATTAAAAAATATATATCTATAAAATAAATTTTTGTTTATTAAACTAGAATTAAAATTTAATATAATTATTTTATTTTGAAAATTGAAATAATAATATTTTTGTTATAAAAATGTATTTAAGTTGTACTGCTTTTTTAAATAATAAAATATATGATTAAAATTTAATATAATTATAAAAACTAAATAATAAAGTTTACTTTTATTTATCATCATTATTTATATATTTGTTATCTATTATTTATTATTAGTTATTATTATGAATTATTATTATTTATATATTTAAGTTGTTTATACCTTGATGTATTGCTTTTTTAAATAATAAAATATATTTAGTATTATAAATTTAAGTTTTTAAAAATATGATTAAAAGATAATATAAGGTTTAAATATATATTCGGTCATATTTTCGTTGTTTTTATTCAATTTGATCCTCATTTTCGTTTTGTGTTCAATTAGGTTCTCATTTTCATCAAATTTTGATCAATTTGGTCATTTTTACTAACGTGTTTAAATAGTTAACGTTTTTTAATAAAAATGTCAATTTTAGTAAGAATATAACTATAAGATTTATTCAAAAAGCAAATTGAATTTCAAGTTAAGGAAGAGTCATATTGTTCTATTTTTATAAAAATTAGGACTAAATTGAAACTAAAAAACAAATATAGGAACCAAATTGAATAATTTTGACATGTATCACGACCGTGAAGTGACATGTGTAAGAAAAATAAAAAAATAATAACGAAAAAAAAATCACAAATTGACACGTGACTTTAACATCATTTGGTCAAACTAATGGTAATGACTAAATTGAATCATTTTTAAAAAAACTACGTCGAAATTAAGAGAGCGGAAAAACTTGAGCACTAATGTAACACTTGTTAACCAATAATTGTAATTTAATCTTCTAATTATTAGAACAAAAGGTAGAAAAGAAAAGCAAAGGGTGAGAATGAAAATATGTTTTGTGGTTAGACTCAAGAGGAAGAGTGTAATAACTTAAAAAAAATTTAAATTCTACCTTTTTTTATTTATTTTTTACTTTTTTTTTTCTTTTTTTATTTTGTTAAAATTAAATTTTGAAAATCTTTGAAGAAAATTTTATTTCACTCCTTTTTTTATTTACCATTTTCTAAAAAACATTTATTTATTTATTTTTATTTTTATTTTTGAAAATAAATTAATTTATTTGGACAAAATTGAATATTGACAATGAAGATTGTGGAAAATATGCATATAAGGTGATCACTTAATTTCTGGAAATGTAACAACTATTAACCACTACAAGTTCAATGTGCACAAAAATAACTCCAGCCACATGTTTGCAGAATATATAAAACAGGTCATCACTTAAATCAACATAACTCATATTTTAAAATAATTGGTCACTTATGTCCTAATACAGTACTAGTAATCTTAAAATTCATGGCATGCTAAACTTTTGCAAAAATAGCTTTTAAAGTGCTTGCTTCAATGAAACCCAATAAGAATAATGCCTATATAATACACTGTACATTCAATTTAATGAGGCCAATAGTCAAACCATTTAGCAATCAAACATGTTCTCTTATTAGCAAATGTCCAATAAGGATCAAACACCAATTTCAAGATAATAAACTACATCAACCCTTACACACTGAAAACCGTGTCCACAACATGCTTTTTGATCTACCAAATTTCAGAAACAATTACGACATCAAATAAAAACCTAACCAAGTTTATCGTACCCAGCCACAAAAGAGGCAACAAACACAGCCCCAAACACACAAGAAATTAAAACCAACATATCACATTTCAAATTAAAAAACTCTGTTTTTACAAACTAAAACAAAGCATAGGCAAAGTAAAACTAACAAACACAACCAATGCTTCAAATCTTATTGACTAAAGATAAAGTCAATTCACAATATATAAAATCTTATTGATAGTCTCACATCAATTAAAAATAAGGTTAATTCACAATAAATAATGTAATTCTCACCTTACAATTCAATTTTGTAATTCGAAAATCACACATCAACGAAACTGCCACCATAGCATAGGAGGACGACCACGATGAAAAAACCATTGTTGCGGGAGACGCAACTAAAACCCTGTCACGTAGGATTACAAGATGGATTCGTAGTGACCAAACCGACTTTGATAGTCCTTTACGAAGAGCGACGACACAAAACTTTGAAGAAGCACAAACATGAAGTAAACACCATTATCACGACTCCCTGACCAACACATAAAAGCAAACTTTGACGACATTGAGTATATATACAATATTTATAGGACTCACCAATGAGATAATTTATTTAAACTTTTAAATATGTATTTTTAAATAATCACTTCTTTAAAACCCACTTATTTAAAATATACAGATTTCACAAGCATATATAAAGAAAGTATAAGCCTATTTACTTTATTGACAAATAACTTATTTTAAAGAATAATCATAAAAATTATTCAAGATACTATCATTATTTATTAATTTTATTTTCATCACCAGATATATAGAAGTAATAAAAAAAGACCTGTGTGAAAGACCAAATAAATGGTAAAAGGACTATAATATCATTACCTTATCCACCTTAGTATTAACGGAAGACTGCTACTTTGACACAAATATCGTCTGCTAATTTGTTTAAGAACTTGAAATAGGCATGTCTCCAGGAACGCTCGAATAAAATTGAGAAGAATACTATCGAAAAGCTTATCACAAATCCAAATGTCATACTGATGAGAAAATCATTATTAAGAAATGAATATTCATCATGATGAATTATAACATTTTTATCTTGTGCCGGTTTAATACACAATTTCTCAAGTGGTAGTCCACAAAGATCGAGATTATTTTCATAACTCGATGCATTGAAACTTTGTAATTGTGTGCCAATTGGAATTTCTCCGGTTAGATAGTTATGTGATAGATCTAACATAGTGAGTCGGTTAATTTGAGCAAGACTAGTGGGAATTGAACCAACTAGTTGGTTTCTTGAAAGATCCAAAAATTCAAGTGATGCAAGCTTTCCGATATTTGAAGGAATTTTTCCTATTAAATTGTTTCTTGATAAATTCAATGAAACCAATTCAAATAAATCCTCTATTTCCATGGGAATTTCTTTGGAGAAATAATTGCTCGAGAAATCGATGCTTTTTAAGAGAGATAGCTCTTCGTTCATGAACATTTGTTTTGAACCTTTCCACATCAAGATTTCATTCAACTCATATGAATTAATGCCTCCAAATTCCCCTATGTGGAAAATATAATCATGGTTTCCTTCTGAAGACGTCTTTTTAGCCATTGCAACAAAATTTTTTATACATTTAGGAATTTTCCCAAATAAGTAGTTGATCGAGAGATCCAATAGTTGAATGTTTCTGAGATAGCAAATTTGTATTGGTAAAGTTCCATACAAATTATTACTTCTTAAACTTAAAAATTGCAGCTTTTTTAAACTACTCCCAATCCAAGCAGGAAAAATTCCTGATAATTTATTTTCTGCCATATCTAACATTATTAGTTTTGTGCAACTTCTCAAAGACAAAGGAATTCCACTTGTTAAGTTATTGTTTCTCAATAACAATGCTTGAAGATCAAAAAGTGAACCCATTGAAATAGGAATTTTTCCTGAAAAATTATTGTAACTTAGATCCAAATAAGTTAATGACTTGAAATGATTCCAACAATCTGGAATTTGTCCAGATAATTTATTATTTGAAAGGTCTAATTGGTAAGTCTCAATTGTACCATTCAAACATAAAAACAAACTAGAACTCGAGAATTTATTTTTTGACAAATCAAGGATTCCAGAATTTCGTAGAAATTGAGGAATAGGACCATCAAATTGATTTGAACCAAGTGACACATGTTGTAAAATATACTTCGGTGGAAAATTTGGAATTATACCTCGTAAATTGTTGCATGAAATATTCACACTTCTCATTTCTTGTAATTGTAAATTAGCCCAAAACCATTCTGGAACAACATCTGATATTGAAGCATTTGAAATGTCTATATAATAAAATTTATTTTGTGTCTTAAGCCATTTGGGAAAAGTTGGACCTAGCTTGCAAGATCTTAATCCTATTGAGAACAACTGAAAAGGTGGGACCCAATTTTGGGTAAATACCAAGGCCAATGAATTGTCAGATAAATGCAATTTCTTTAACTTAGACACATTAGCAAAATGGTAATCGGTGAGCACACCTTCTAAATAATTTGAATGAATGTCGATTATCTCTAACTGAGGTGGAAGTTGAATATTTCTAGGAATCCATCCATTTAGCATATTTCCAGCAACATCTAATCTTTTTAAAGATGTGAATATGGAGAAGTCAGGCAGTGTGCCATTAATTTGATTAATGTTTAGATTTAATTCTTCCAATGAATATCTAGCACATCCTGACAAATGATGGATTATCCTTGGAAACTCTTCACTCAAGCTATTATCTGACATATCCAGTGAACGTAAAGCACATGCATTTCCAAATGATTTTGGGATTCCACCTTCAAAAGTGTTTCCCATAATTGAGAGAGACTCCAAGTTAGGCGGTAACATGATGTCTTGAGGTATCTCTCCACTTAAATCATTGTAATCGAGAAACAATGCTTTTAGAGATGAAAACCCTGAAAGCATAAGCAAATTGCCTGTAATTTGATTTTGTGACAAATCAAATTCTTGTAGTGAGTGTCTAACGCAACCACTGGACAAATTATTGAGAATGGATGAGAGGTCTTCAGTCAAATTGTTTGCAGCCATGTTTAAAGAATGTAAGGTGCATGAATTCATGAAGGATTTCAAATCCTTGCCCTTGAAATAATTAGAGGAGAGGTCAAGGTGCCTAAGCGAATTCATGACCATGACAAAATCACTTGATATGGAACCCTTCAAGAGGGTATAACTAAGATCAAGCTCAACAAGGTTGGAAGTGATGTTTGACACCCACTGGAATACCATTGGTGACGTGAAGGTGTTATGAGAAAGATCAAGGACAGAGAGGGAAGTAGAGAAATTCAACTTAGAAGGCTTGGATAAGAGAATGAAATGATCGGAAAGGATACAACCAACTAAACTCAGTTCTCTTAGTTCAGGTAGCTTCGCAATCTCTTGCAACCAACTATGAGCATGATTAAGATTTGATACATAGCTCAAGTAAAGATGGGTTAAAGAAAAGAGATTTGAGAGCCACTTACCTTCGTGGGCTAAGTTAATATCATATCCTCCTCTAAGATAGAGCTCATGCAATTGGGAGAGATTTCCAAGTTGAGATGGTATATTTCCTTCGAAATAGTTGTAGGAAAGATCAAGACACTCTAACTGGGAGAGATTTCCAAGCTGATGAGGGATTGAACCGTTCAGAGAATTACTAGCAAGATTTAAGTATTTCAAATGAGAAAGAGAGCCAAACTGACTTGGAATTTCTCCGCCAAAAGAACATGAAGAGAGATCAAGGTATTTCAAGTTTTTGAGAGAACCAAGAAACTCTGGGATTCCTTGATATCGAAAATAATTGAAACTGAGGTTCAAATATTGTAATTGTGGCAACTCCATCAACGACTTGTGGATCTCTCCGCTCATATATTTATATTCATAATAGACATATTCGTCAGGAAACCCACCGGGAAGGTGGAGGCCTATAATATGATCGGTGAGGTTGGTGCAACGAATCCCCTCCCATTGGCAGCAGTGAGGAGTGGTCCAAGAAGAGAGCATGCCGAAGTGATCAACAATGGCAGCCTTGAATTGAAGCAGTGCTTCCCTCTCCTCTGGAATGCATCTGATTTTCTGTTCACCGTGAACAACCTGCGACACCACACACACCATAAACATCATGAATCCTAATCGAACTGGATTCTTCATTGACATCGTGGTGGGTGTTATCATGAGAAAGGAAAAGTGACGAATAAAATGCAGTAGTGAGTATTCAAACTGGATTGGTATTGATGACTTAAGCACTCTCCATAACCACATATATATAACATTCAATGCATCCATTGTTCATAAATCACCAAACTCAAAACTACTGCGGCTGCCATTCTTTTCTTGAATTCATACTTGCCAAAAAGAGTTCTATCCTTTTAAAATTACAAAAGTTATTTAGCAACACCTTTACAACTTTTCCAGAGCTAAACAATTATTATTTCTATTTCATATTTTACAATTTTGCTATATTAATTACTTTTGCTTAAGTGTTATTATTATCAACCAAACTTTTTACCATAGTTATTGTTTTCCTGTTCTTTCATTACTTTTTATATTTGAACCATGTAAATATGAATATTTATATTTGCGTATATATTTCTATTCTATTTTTAAAGTCTTTTTAGTGTATAAATGATATAAAAAATTATATTAGCTCTATCAATTTTATTTTTATCCTGTTTAAAAGCTAATACAAACTACCTAGGAATTTGTATCTTAACTTCAAAATTTATTCCAGTCTTTTAAAGTATCTAAAATAAAAAAAAAACAATATATATATATATATATATATATATATATATATATATATATTTATAGTTACGGATTATGACTTAAGTTTTAGGTAATTTTCTAGTGTAATGTTTGAACTAAGTTTTAGATATGATTTTTGAGTGTAATGTTGAAAAACAAATTAAGATAACTTCCAAAACTTAATTAATGAAAGTGAATTACACAAATCATTAAAAAGATAAGAAAATCTAATATTATAATTTTTGTCAATTGTTGAGATTCAGTTTCATATGATTTTTATTATGTTTATACTATTTTATGTATAAATAGTATAAACAAAAATTGGAGAATAGTTTCATGTAAGTAAACAAAAATTGGAGAAGAAGACTCGACCAATCATCACGTCAAACAATAAATGTGGCAGTTGTATGGTCGAACAAAATGAAGAAGACTTTGAAAATTGGGTCATCTATATTCCACAAAATTTTTAACAATGATATCAGAGTTCAATTTGTCTTGGTGTTGAATTTCTTATAATTTTAGTTGAGGTGGCTACGTAACTTTTTATTTTTTCAATTTTCTTATTATTCTATATTCTAAAATCACTTTTAAGTTATAATAAAAAATTATCAAAATATCACTCTCCTTGAAATAAATGAACAGGACAAAGTATGTCTTGTGGTAGAAAACTCATTATAAAATTCACTTATAGTTGATAAAGATATTCTTAAGAATCAAAATATTAATCGAAAATCTCACATGAAGACATAAAAAATAATTATAACTATTGAGCCAAAGTTTTGTGTTAAAAGGCGGTAGGGTAGTCTTTAATAAAAGCCAGAATCAAAAGCTAGAATTTATCATAAACTTTTATAATGTTTAAAAGCTAATTCAATTCTAGGAATTTTTATCTTGACTTCTTCAAACTTTATTTCTGTAATTTACCGAGTCTTAAATAATGAACGATTGTCACTTAAGTTTTAGATATTTTCTTACTGTAATGTCTGAACTATGTTTTAGATATAATTTTTTACTGTAATGTTGAAAAACAATTTACAAATAACATAAAAATCTTAATAAAAAGATACAGAACTCTCTAAAGATAATAAAATTTAATATATATTTTTTTCGGTTGTTATTGAGATTCAACTTCATATGATTTTTAATACTATGCTATTTTACGTGAACATGATTTTATTTAGATAGACCATATAAGTAAATAAAAAAAAAAGGAAAAGACTTGAGCAATCCCTTCCCCTACGCGGAAATTTTCATGAAATGCATTTATATGACATTCCACGAAAGAAACAAAAAGAGTTGGAAAAGACTTGTAAAAAGCCTGGAAGCATAATCACGTGACAGTAAACGTGGAAATTGTATTGTGAGGTGGTCCCTTGCACACCACTTCTCCAAAACAAAACAAAACAAAAAGACTTTGAAAAGTCAGTTACTCATTGGTAAACCAAATATCATTATAGTATTCTTCGCTTTTCAAATAAATCCAAAGTACAATAATACTTAAAAGATAACTTCTTTGATGCTTCACTCTTAGTAGTTATGTATCATATATATATATATATATATATATATATATATATATATATATATATATATATATGATACATAATTAAATGTGTTAGGGTCATTATTTATAAAGTCAAATAATAAAGTGATCTGACTAAATTAAAGATTTAGCTAAAGACATATGTCATAAAAATAAATATTGTATAAAAACCACTTAGTAATTTCTAATTTGACGAGGAGCCAAATTAGAAATACTAAAACTTAAGTAATTCAGTTTATAAATGGTCTTGGTTCCCTTCTGAGAGCATACACAGAGTCATATTCTTTTCTCCCTATCTCCATCAAGAGAGAAAACCAAAGGAAAATAAAGGTGCTCTACAGGAGGAAGATCATTGTATCATTAGTGCTCTCTAATATTATCATTATGGCCAATTCAGGTACGCTTCCGTTTACTTTTTACAACAAGATTATCAGTATGGGATATTGTGGATATTGTTTATGATTGATTATTAGGATCATATTATGCGTTTATGCTTACATTCACAACTTAGAAAAGCTAGATATATGTATTAACTTGCTTACAGGAGTGCTCGATTTACAAATCCAAATAAGTTCATATTCTGGTAGGTTAAAAGAATTCGAATAAAATTTTTAGTGAATAGGAAATGAATACAACAGATATATACGTACGGGTAACGGATACATATATTTTATATATTTGCATGTTGACAAAGTAGGTACGTGTATCTAGTATTTTTATTTGTAGATATCCGTTATGGATACCGTACCTGCTATATTATAATTTAAATTAAAAAAATATAATTAAAATATTAAAATATTGATCTTGAATGAGTTATTTTTGATCAATTAGTTTTAAAAAAATCTTCATTTCTTTATAAATGGTCATTCAACACTATTTAAATGGATTATTTAAACTTTGTTTGAAATTTATGAATGTTATGTATTGTATTTTATTTAAATTTACGATTAAAATATATTGTTGAATATTTTATTTTATTTTATTGAAAATATATACAGGTACCCTTGGATATCCGTAAATATTAAAAAAATATGTGGGTATTCACATAATAAATACTCGTACCCGTATGGATGAATATTTATCCAGTGAATAAGATACAGGAGAACTATTACATGTATCCTACCCACTTTGACATCTCTATTCGTACTAGACACTACTTTAAATGTTGACATCTCAAATTATGTTAACATCTCAATATCTATATATTATTTGTTATTAAGGAATAAGAAAATTGATTACTATATAAGAATGATGTTAGTAATTTTGGGTCATGCATATATATGACACACAATTAAATGGGTTAGGACCATTATTTATAAATTCAAATAATAAAGTGATCTGACTAAATTAAAGATTTGGCTAAAGACATATGTCATGAAAATAAATATTGTGTAGAAACCAGTTAGTAATTTCTAATTTGATGATTGGCCAAATTAGAAATACTAAAACTTAAGTAATTCAGTTTATAAATGGTCGTGGTCCCCTTCTGAGAGCACACATAGAGACATAACGTACTCCTCTTCCTGTTCCTTTCTCCCTATTCCCATCAAGAAAGAAAATCAAAGGGAAATAAAGGTGCTCTACAGGAGGAAGATCACTGTATCATTAGTGCTCTCTAATATTATCGTTATGGGCCAATTCAGGTACGCTTCCGTTTACTTTTTACAGCATGATTATCAGTATGAGATATTGTTTATGATTGATTGTTAGAATCAATAATATGATTGATTGTTAGAACCCTAAACCCTAAACCCTAAACCCTAAACCTAAAAAAAGAAACCAAAGACTTGTCAATGATTGGAAGCATAATCACTTAAAAACAATAAATTTGGGGATGGAATACCACAAGGTTTTGGTAAAAAACACAAAGTATAACGGTTTGAGTTGAATAAAAGAGTGTTTGGGTTGCATGAAAAGTATGAAAACATATTTGATGTGAAAAATAGTATGTATCTAAAGTGTTAAAATTGGATTAAAAACATATTCAAGGGATGATTTCAAAATTTAAAAGACGTGTTAAAGTTAGATTCGCCACCTTTTTCATTTTTTGTATTGATGCACATTTTATTTATAAAGATATAATCAAACATGTTTTAGGAATTTTCTTTGAATGTCTTCCCATACACCCAATAATTCTCACATCACTTAGAAGTTGATGTCAAGTTCATATTAAATACTACTTCCTCCCTTCATCTCTTGAGACGCCTTTTAAAACAAAACCGGGATTGAGTTCCACGCTCCAAAGCAGACAATACAACATTACAAGAAAATGTCTCATTAACAACCAGTTTTAGTGACCAAAAGTTGTTAGTTATTATAATGACCAATTTAGATACTGATATGCAAAATAAAAAATATTGGTTACTAAAATAGTTACTATTATGAATAAAAAAATTATAATTAGTCGCTAAATTAGTCAATAATTAATTAAAGACTAATTTAGAAATCAATTCCTTTAGTAAGAAAAACCTTGATAGCTAATGTTTAGTGACCAATTTCTTTTGATAGCTAAATTTTAAAAATCAATTTAGAGATCAATTATAATTTTTTATTCATAATAATAACTATTTTAGTAACCAATAGTTTTTTATTTTGTAATTTGATATATAAATTGGTCATTATAGTGATTAACAACTTTTGGTCACTAAAATTAGTTGTTAATGAGATATTTTCTTGTAGTGCAAGAGAGTTCCAAAGGGGTTACATCTTTGCTTCAACAATTAAAGATATTTAGCTCCTCATACTAGATGAGAACATTACAACATATGGAAGAATTGTCTCTTCTTTTACCCTCAAATAATGTTTACTAAGTACAAGGAAAAGTGTCTACAAAAACTCTATAGAAGTCTCTCAAAAGAACCCTCACAAAAAGTCTCTCTAAACAAAGGTGCAACTCTATTTTTATAAATTATCCAAGGTAGTGTCAGTAGTGCACTTGTGGCTCCAGTTGTATAATTTCCTCCCTAGGTGAGTTTCCTACATGGATCAAGCCTCATACTTCGGTGTTGTAGTTCCTGAGATAACTTCCTAAAGAAGGGATCATCATGGCTTAGCATCAGGTTCATTGTTTGAGATTTCCTTCTGCAATAGATTTGCTAGTAGGCTCAAGCCTCAACTTTACCGCCCTGCTGCACCGATGTCAGTTCTGCCTAAAATTGCTTAAAATTTATTTATTTTCTTTATTTTTTCACTTTGACTCTTTCTTGATTCTAGGAACTGCAAATTAAAAGTTAGAGATTATACATTAATTAAAAATATAATCAAATTATTACATAAATAATTTTATCATAGTATCACAGTTTCTTAATTATTATTTTTTTGAATAAATAGTTGATTAAGTATAACAAGTATTGATATATTTATTGAGTACCATAAAAATAAGAAAAAAAATTACAATATTAATACAAAATTTAATTTTATTAGTTTTGTTTAAACTTCATTAATAATTAAGATAATTGAATACATATTTGATTTTAGTCATGTGTATTTATTAAAGTAAAAATGAATGTCAATATGCAACAATTAACACAAACCTGAAAGAATTCTAAATTTGCAAAGTAAAAAACAAATGTTAAATTTTTTATGAAGATTTGGATCAGTCACCACCTAGTGATAAAAAATTTGAAAATGAGATTCGAGAGAACTCAAGACGATTAACTTGTGCAAGCTTAGCGAATTTGACTACCAAGTGTTTGGGTCGCCCGACAATTGGTAATGTCGTTGAGTTAAAATATTTTCTAAAAAATTAAAGGGTAGATGGTTAGGTCGCTAGACGAGGGTATGACCTCATTGGGAAATTTTCTTAGACTTTCACTCCACTACTTGGTTGATAAGCAAGTCAATTTTCTCGTTGAACGAAAATATTTTCATAAAATCCAAAAAGCTCAAAGGAATTAGATACTAAGCGAGTAAAGTACTCGTTGGGCGAAATTTCCTCTTGGAGGAACTTGGTGGGAGAATCACTAGTACAAAATACTTATATTACATCGGTTATTTTCTACTTTTTATATCGGTGATTTAACCGATGTTAATTTTAACGATGTAGAAAATAATTTTCTTTACATCGGTTGCATTTATAACCGGTGTAATATTATCTTCTAACATTTCATCCCTACGTACCATTTCATCTATTCCAATATTCAGTTTCTAAAAATCTGAATTTTGCTATTGCAGATACAAGAAAAATCAATACTTTAAATCTTCTAAAAAAAACTAGAGCTGATGAGACAAAGAAGAAGGAAAATAGCTTCTTCCATTAATATGAGAACTAATAATTTCAGAATAAACAGAGAAATTTTACAACTATTTACATTTCTAATGGAAAATCACACTAAACATTCAATAAAAAAATAAAATTGTTTTGATAAAATCAAAGAAAGGTTGAGGAACTGAAACGGTGCAGCAGCAACACATAGGGTAAGGGTAACAACATCACAGGGCCGCACAACAACAATATAAGGCAGCGGTGCACAACAGCAGCAAAGGTAGTGACATGCGACTCACAGTAGCGACAATGGTGCAAAATATTGAGATCGGAACCCTAAACCCAAGGCAGCGACACGCAATAGCGGAAACAACGCACAATAGGGGCACCAACGCACAACAACCACAGCGACGCAGAACAGTGCGATCGGAACCCTAAACCTTGGGCAACGGAAGCATTGACGCATGAACGTTGGTCTCCTCGAGGGCAAGCTGCAACAGTACCGACGCATGACAGCGGCAATAGTAGCGGCAGCGGAAGCAGCAATTGAGCGCAACGCAAGCAAACAACGATAGAAGATGGATGGTCTCCTTGAGCATGAGTAGCGGTGGTCTTCTCGAGCACACGGACAATGGCTCCTTTTTAAGGAAGGGTAAAGGATTGGTTTGTGCTTTGGAACTCAAAATGGAACGAAGATGGAAAAAGAAATTGAGAAATGGGAAAAATGAGCCTACAATAACAAGCGGGAAGGAAAGAACCTATTAACATAGATGTTAAATCGGTTATTAATTTAACCGATGTAATATAGAATTAAAATATTACAATTATGCCACCGTCTTATATTTTACATCGTTTTATTAAAAGATGATGTTAAATCCTGATGTTAAAACTCATATTTGCACTAGTGAATGATGAGGGTCATTGGGTGGGTGTTATTAAAGCTCCTAAGATATACACACACACATATATATATATATATATATATATATATATATATATATATATAAATAAAATGGACGAGATGATAAAAAAAAACTTTACTATGGAATTCGTAAAGAAGCCTATGATACATCCATAAAATTTTACATATTTTACCATATGCAACGAAAAACATAAAATTGTTAAATTTCATAATTTAGGGTTATACTAATTTGAGAGAAATGTCGTAATAGAAGAATCATAAATATATAAATAATAATAGATACTAACATTGATTCATAAGAGATATTGTGATAATGTGTTTTTTAATCTTTATGTTTTTTCAATATTTGTTTCCCTATCTATCTTTTTACCTTTCTTTCTACTCTTATACTTTTTTGATGACGTACTGTAAAAGAATCTTATGATCAAAGACAAAACTCTACTCATTTTTTTGCCAAAGTTGTTTTTTATTTTATTTTTTAAGCAATAAATATATATAAATAAATATAAATAAAATGGACAAGACGATAAAAAACTTTATTAAACTTATAAATAGTATATAAATATAATTTAAAATATATATATATATATATATATATATATATATATATATAAATTAAAAATTTTGAGAAAGTCGTGGCTCCCTTGTATAACAACAACAATGGTCCGCCTTTGATTAATATGGACTTAATTGAGTCCATAATTTTCTATGATATCGATTAGTTGATGAATCCAAAACGCATCGCATAATCTAATGCTTTGATCGAAATCCAGAAACTAGGATCACAAACTCTCATTTGTTCATCAAATTTTTTTACAGTGAGTGATACAACATGGTCCATTTCAATAAACAGAATCACAAGACAAGTGGATACCCTATTCAGGGTGATTACTTGTTAGAATAAAACAGAACTATTTTGCTATACCAAGTTTCCCTTTTACTCTTATCTTAGTATAGTTATTGCAAAACCCTAACATTGGTGTTTTCATTGTTTCCTTAATGCCTCCCAAACCTCAATTCAAGAAACTCAAAGAACTCTTTCTAACAATCTAGGTGTGTCTTTCACAACATCCTACAACCCCAAAATGCACACCAGCTCCACCTACCCATTTAACCAACCCATGTTTTTTTTTTTTCAGTCATGGAATGGAACAATACCTTTATTCACTTCAAGGAATTTGTCCTTTAGTGGATATATATATATATATATATATATATATATATATCCCACTAAGCCTCCATCTTTAGCATCCCCTTCCCTCTCTTACCTATTGAAGGTGTATATGTTGTTTTAGGCATCAAATGGTTCCACACCTTAAGAACCACAAAAGCAGATTTTTCCATCCTACGATAACTTTCACTCACCATAACCAACAATTTACTGTCCATGCCACTCCAACCACCTCCCCTACCCCAACCAGCTATCACCAATTTTGTCAATTTCTATCTAATCACTCCATTGCTCCCATTAACCTACTATTTATTGAACAACCCTCACACCATCCCTTCTTTAGATATGAGCTTACAAACCCCTTCACCACCCTTGTATTTACTCCCATTTCCAATCTGGTTCGTCCTCCTAGAACACTAAGAAAATTTCAAACACCCCATGATCTACCCCCACTGCGATCATCACATACCCTTATTTCCTAACACCCCTCTTATCAATGTCAAACCATATGGTTATCCTCACTATTAAAATGGCATCATTTCCAAATCGATTTATGAAATGCTCTAGGAAGGTTTCATCAAATCTTGCACTAGCCCCTTTTCGGTCTCAATAATATTAGTACAAAAAAAACAAGAAGAAAATTGATGATTTTGTGTAGACTACATAGCCCTAAACGCAGTCGCTATCCATAATTGTCTTCTCATCTCACCATAGATGAATTGTTTGATAAATTAGGTTCAAGCATAATTTTTACTAAAATTGACCTCTATTCATGTATCACCACTCTCAACACTCAATTTTATCCGGATCATTTAAATTTTTCATGCTTTAAAATTAAAGTAGAGATTTAAATAGTTTCTTTTAAAAGAAAAGAGATAATAAAAGTTAAATATATAAATAATAATAATGGTATAGAAAAATTAAAATTAAAAAAAAGAAAAAAGTTATTGAAAAAAAATTATAAAATTAAAATTTTAAAGATTAGAACATTACAAATTTTAAAAAAAAATTAATTATTTTAAAAATAATAATTAATTAAAACTGTTCTTTTTTTTTTCCTTTCACTCCCTTCTCTATAGGCAGCAGCCCCTTCAATGTCTATACTGTCCACTTTTTGTCCTTTGACAATCACAAATTTCAACTCAGGTTCGTAGCCTAAGTGTAGTTTAGGGATGAATTCGGGTTATTTTAGAGACAGAGAGAGAAGAGAGGGTAAAGAGAGAAAGAGAAAGTCGTAGAAGCCTAGAGAAAAGAGAAGCCAGAGTGAATCTGGAGAAAGGAGGTTTGTTGCCTGATTACCTCTTTTTGTTGCTGTAGCATGCTTCGTTTATGAGTTTCGTGGTGAATGACATTGTAATTTTCTGCTCTTCTTATTACGGTTTTGGGTTTATGTTTCTTTTATTTGTATGTTCTGTTACTCCCGACAAACACGATGATCGAATAATAAAAATAAAAATAATAGAAAATGCAAAGAGATAAAATAATAGCATTTACATGAACTATCAACTAGGTTTGTTCTCTGTTTTAGAATCATTATCACATATAGAAATCAATCCAGTCAATTCCAGATGTAGTTATTATTACTCTGTACATTCCAGAACGCAGATTTTCAATTTAAATAACAAAAATCTTACTCAAAAATCAAAATATCGGTTCAAATTTTACTTGATTTGATGCTGAGAATGAAATTCTGGAGTTGAATCCGAGGATAACGGTGGTGGCTTTAATGTCACCTCCGGCGTAGGTTTCTTTGCGAATAACAATGAGCAATATCCAGTAGTAGTCTCTTTGGATTTGGATGAGAAGCAATCGTGCGGCGGTGATGAGCGGGAATAAAGACCATGTCATGATCATTACGTGCTAGAGTTAAGGATCGTGATTCTTTTTTGGTTTCGTTTTGTTGTGTTCTTGTCCTGGTTCTTTTGCCTTGCAGCTGTTTGGTGAAATGTGTGGCTGAAACAGAAGTTTCTTTACTTTCTCTCCAGCGCAGCATACAAAGTCCTATTTTTTTTCCTTTGAATGTTTTAATGGTATTTGTTTGGGTAGGTTGGAATGGCGAGTGAGGATGATGCAGTGAAGAAGGCAATGATAGTTGATGCTCGGGCTAGAAACATTAGTCACAATGTGAGGTGCACGGAGTGTGGGAGTCAGTCCATTGAGGATTCTCAAGCAGACATTGCCATTTTGCTCAGGAAGGTGCTTTTCTATGCACTTTTACTTTCTGATATGGGTGTCGTTACTTATTAATTAGTTCAGTAGTGCCAATTGAAACATGATTCTGTTAGTGTGTTTATTTTGTGTTTCATTCAACTACTTGTTTGGAACATCAAATAGCTTGTAAACCTGAAATAATTAGGAGAAGGGACTGAGATGCATTGGTGCATAAGGGTGGAGTCTAATATCAGATTGTTGTTTTATGTTTGCGACTTAAAAATTAACATTGAACACGCAAATTCTTTTTTTATGTAAATTCTAGAATGATTTATCAAATATTAATGTATCATTTGAATGCATTACTTTTTAATCAGCTTTCCCTTGTGGTAACAGTTCAACTTTTGTGGAGTAATGCATGGTGCTTTCTTGTTTATTTGTATAGTTTATCTTCTTTGAGACTTATTTTGGCTTTCTGTCAATTAAATGCCTGCCAATTTTCATTCTTGCAACCTACAGGAGGAAAAGAAAAAAGAAAACGAAACTTCCCCTTTCTGATTTAATTGGATACACGATTCGTAAAACTTCATTTACTTTGAATTAAGTCTTTTGTTTTCTGTACCCTTCATTGTCATTAATCTGAATTTTTGTCTTGATAAAGCTACAAAAGAATAAAACAAAATATGCTAGGCTTGTGATGGAATTTCGGGCGTGTGAAATAACTGATTTTCCTATGTTTGTAGAACATATGTTTTAAGATTTTGAAGTTTCTTGTCTAGTTTTATGTCTGCTTTTGTTCCATTTCTGCTCAGAATTTGTTTAAAATGAAAAAACAGCCATGTTTGCTACTTGTTTCTATCAAACAAACCTTAAGCACTTGTATTGTTTCTCAGTTAATTCGTGATGAAATTGGGGCTGGAAAGAGTGACAAGGAAATCTACAAAAAGCTTGAGGACGAATTTGGAGAGACTGTACTCTATACGCCCAAGTTTGATATGCAGACAGCAGCTTTGTGGTTATCACCTGTAAAGTTTTTCTCTGGAGGGCTGAAAGGACTTGTGTTTGCTTTTTACTTTAGTGTAGTTTAAATTTTGCTGATTCCGAAAATATGTTCTTTCAAATAGGTCCTAATTGCTGCTGCAGCTGCAGGAGGATGGGCTTACAAGAAGCATAAACAAAAGACTAATGTCCATATCATGGCTCTGGACCTTGTTAGAGGTGTTTCATTGACCCCGAAAGAGAAGGAGACAATGCTTGATATCCTTACGCCACCTCCTTCACAGGGAGCTAGAACACCCTTCTGGTGGAGGAGATGATAAGGTCAATGATCACGTTGACCATCTACTATTATGACTTGAAGAAAACCTTTGATGTGGTACATGTTTGTGATTATAAGTAAGTTTCACTTTGATGTTAATCCACAAATTTGTCACAATGATCTATTTCTAAGTTTATAATAGGGTGTCCTTTCAAAAGATTTTCTCCACCCCGTTTAATAAAGTTCTGTTGGTCATGGCCACAGGAAGTTTTATATCAAGAAATAGTTTGTATAAAGTGATGATCAATTGACTTATTTTTGTTGTCTAAATATAGTATAGTCAGTTCTCATCATTTACTTTGGGGTTCTAGAAACTTTCCGCAACAAGTTTTCGAAAGTTTTGGAACAAAATTTTTGAAACAAAATTTCTGAAACGAAATTTCTAGAATGTGACTCCTGTAACAAAATTTTCGAAATGTATGAAATATATTTTGAAATAACTTTTACATTGAATATATACTAGATAGAGCTTTTTGAAACATATCAAATACATTCTTGAAAAAACTTGTTGGTACAACTTTTTTTCTATACTTGCTGTCTTTTTTTTTTCTATACAGAGTCTCTTCGTTTTGCGATGGTGACGGTGATGAAAGTGGTGCCAGTAGTGTAGTGTGGTACAATGAGTCAAAATGTTTGAGTATTATATTAATATTTTGGAGTACTGTTAGTAATCCTGGAAGTGCAGGAAGCAATAACCTAATATATAGAAGATTGCTATGGGGTATTTCTATCCCAAGATTTTTCTACAGTGAGTATTGAAATTGATTCTTTTCGTAAAATGCTTGTTTGGGTAATGAAATCTTTTAGTTTTACTGAAGTATTGTGATACTGTAAAGGAACAGGTGTAGAGGGTTTAGGTTTAACAATATCTTGAATTTCCTTTCTACAATATTCCAAAGATTAATGATTCATTTGAATTGGTTTGACTTCTATTCTTATTTGTCTTTCATCAAAATTATATATATAGTATACGTTTCACACATCTCTTTTTCTATAATTTTTTTCTTCTTCGCAAGTTTCTATAAGATTACGAATATTTAAGTGAGGATCCTTTTAAATATTTTGAATTAATTTTTTGATAAAATTTAAAACAAATTGCACTTCTTTAGTAAATAATCGTCACTTTTCTCTACCTTAATATATAATGCAAGAAAAGTCACATATTGGCAAAGCAACCAACAGTTCACACCGACCAATATAGTTCCATGTCATTGCTGACCAAGTTCAAAGGAAGATCATGATGACATAAAATAAAAATTACTAAACGATACTTGACTATCTGCATGTGTGTTATTTCTGCATTTTTAAATTATTAGTAAGTGGCGGTATTGACTGTCATACAACTTGCTTTTAGTACGATATTATTTTAGAGGTTATATATATATATATATCAACGTCACTTTAGTATGATATTTTATAACGTTTGTGGTAAAGAAAATATATGAAAAAGGCTGAAAAGTGATAAGATTATTACTATTAAATATATTTTAAATGAGGACATGAAAGAAATTTGAGATTCCGCTTGGAAAGTGACGTGTTCTTTGAAAAATTAGTTGTTTAGATTATACTACATTAAGGCAAAGAAGTCCAAGTGCAGTGACTGGTGTTAGTTGGAGCTTTCGCAAGCAAGAGTGCAGTGACTGGTGTTAGTTGGAGCTTTCGCAAGCAAGAACTTTGACTTTTCTTTTTTAAGTTGATGTGTGTGTGTGTTTTTTTAGAAATATCGAAATTGGGTCGTAAGGGATAATAATTTAGTTAAGTGTAAAAGGATTTCTTATCTTTATAAAATGCTAAAATACCTTCATAATGCATGAGCTATACTGCACAAAAGCTAAGAGCATGGGAAAAAAATATTATTAGTATAAAGACGTAGAAGAAACAGAAGACCCTTAATTAATCTATGATTAAAATTTGACCGAGTGGTTAGGTTTTAATGTTGTTCAAGTTCTCAGTACGTACATTGATTTTAGAGGGATTTATTTGAGCATGTGGTAAAATTAAATAAATATTTGTACTGCTTTTGGGATAACACAATATCAATTAAAAATTAGTGACAGAATGTTGGATTGAATTGGCATTCATTCTTGTTGGCAACAAGAAATCAAACAGTGATTATTTGAAGATACGACATAGGTCATTGAAGCTAAATTAAAATATAAAAATAAATATCAATTGATAAGGTCATGTCATCATGATCACTAATAAGTAAAGATTTATATTAATAATTCTAAGATTACATGCAATAAGGCAAAATTTACATGTAAAGAGAAAGATAAATTAGATTAAAAAAGAAAGGAAAAAAATATTAATTTGCTCAAAAGGAGAAACTGGTATGTTATTCTCGTAACTCTAACCACAGAGACCGTCTCTGATCATCAAACATATAAATAAGAAGATCAAAAACTTAAAAAAACACAAAGAACTTTAGAAAATTAATTTTTAGAGAGATAGTTAATTTTATATAAAATAAATTTCAGCTATTACAAATTTTTTATGTAACTTAATCCTTTTATCATTAAAATATTACAGTATTCTCTTTTTACAAAATTAACTACTTCTGTAAATTTATTTTCTAAGTTCTCACATCAACAAAATTAGTTAATTGTTGTTTAAAAAAATTAATAAAATATTACATCTTCCTTTTATTTTTTCTAAACTAGTTTTTATGCAATTATATTATTAGTATAAAATATTCATAACCTTTATCGATATTTATTTTCAATCAAAAACCAAATTCACTACTTTTTAAGTAAAATCTCTTTTAATCACATTTTTTATTCACAAAACTCAAACTTCTATTCGTCGTTTTTATAAGCAAGATGAATATCACTAAGAAAAAAAAAAAAAACTTATTGATTACTTCTACTTATGTATAATATCATATTTCTTGAAACTAAATACAAATTATCTAGGTAAAATGCATGATTTTACTACTTATTGATTACTAGACCTTTTGTAGTGAAAAATTATCTGAAAATTGAAAAGGTCAAAACATTAAAATCTATTAATTTTCATAGTTCAAATTTGGCCTTATAATAAAATTTTATACTCTAAAAATTATATATAAATTGACGGATAAGATGCTACACCTAAATGACTCGTCAAAATAGTCAATAGTCAGAAACTGTTGAAACCATGGCCAACGTTTAACAATTAATGTATAATAACTTAATTGTTTCTACCTGCAGAAAAAAATATTATAACAGAATTTAATGTCGTTTTCTTTAATATTATATATCAGAAAAAAAATTCGGCTACTAATCTTCAAGTCTTTAAAAACTCAACTCTCAGACGCAGTAGGTTGAATTATTTTATGAATAGTGATTATTATCAAGACTCATAATTATTTTTTATTTAAATTTTTTAATTAAAAATAATTATAGCACTTTTTTTATATTTACGATATTTTTACTATAAAAATTTATCTTTTATTGATTATCAGTTAGCTTTTTATATTTTTTTTATATTGCATCAATTCGTAGCTAAACGACACCTATATGTCAAAATCATGTAGTTCATATTTCTGAGAAGATGAAAACGACAAAACATATATACATAACAAATTTCAAAAGTAACTAATAATTATGATATTAAAATGTAATATAATTTAAATAATTGTGAGATGGGAGGTACTATGAGATTTTTTTACCACGACAAACTATATTTTAAAATAAATCTTTTAACTATATCCTCACACTTTATTTTCTCAAAAACAAAATAAGGAAAATTTTAAAAATAAAAATATATAAGAGAAAAGTGATTTAAATGATTAATTAAAAACATTGAGATTAATTGTAAATAAGAAAAAAAATAAAAAAATTAAATGTAAATAAATTTTAGAAAAAAATAAAACTTATTATTTATCTTTTTTATATATCGAGGATATATTTATTTTTTATACACACACACACACATATATATATATATATATATATATATATATATATATATATATTTAAAATTATTAGATAAAGTTTTATTATTATTTAGTAAATATATAAAATAAATTTTATTAAATAACTATTTAGTGCAAATTTCAAAAAGAAAAATTTATTTTCATAATTTTAAATTTTAATTTTAACCCTGTAGTCATTTTTACTCATTTTTTTTATGGCCAAATTTATATTTTATAATATAATTTTTTAATAATCATTTAAAATAGTTTTACCATTTTAATAAAATATTAAAATATTTATAATTTTTTTTAATTTTTTCCATATTAAAAAGATTGATTATTACATAGAAAATTACAACAATTATTAAATTAATTAAATTTTATATTTTAAATTTATTTATATAAGATAAATGGTTATTTTTTTTCTTTTTTAAAAAGTTGGAAAAGTAGGTGAGGAATATAGATAAATATAAATATAAATTTATAAATATTTAAGTTATTTAAGTTGACCCGCTAGCAAAAAAAGACAACAATCACTAACATTTTTCTAAAAAGAAAGAAAAATAAATTGAAAAATATGATAAAGAATGTAAAGGCAAATATTGAGAGAAAAATTTGATAATGATGCAAATGAAAGAATGCAAATATTAGAATGTATAAAAATAAAAAGGGTAAACTATGTTTTACGTCCTCAAACTATTGAGCGTTTTTGGTTTTGGTCCCTCCTTCAAACTTTAATCTATTTTGGTCCTCCATCTTCTGAAACTTGTGGAATTGGTCCCTATTTTAGCACACCGTTAGTTTTTTATTGAGCTGGCAAACGGAGTTCCATGTCACCCGTTATTTTAAGGGTCAATTAAGCTACAGTGAAACGTGGCAAAATAAAAGTTAATTACTTTATTTTACTCATAAGCTTCTTATACAGGATCTGAACCCTAATATTGCGATTGGAGGATTGGAACGGGATTGGAACAGTGGTAATGTGCTAAAGAGTGTGACTGAAGAGGAAGATTGGTTCGTGTTGGGGAAACTAAGGCAACAACAATCATCTGGAGTCAGTTATGAAGAGTGGTAGCAAAGGTTTCAATTTCACGCAGAGGAAGATTGGTTCAAAAATGTCGCAGAGTTGTGGCTCGTCTTCGGAAATAGCATCAAAAGTATGTGGGTGTGGGGAAAGATTGTTGCTCCTAAAGGCAACTACTGTGAAGAATAAGGGCAGATTGTTTTGGAGATGTAGAAATTGGGCTGTAAGTATATCAATTTCCATCACTTTTGCTTGTTATTTATGTACGGAAATGCTATAATATTTTTGTTTTGCAGTCCAATTCACACTGCAACTATTTTGAGTGGGTTAAGAAGATGAATCTGAATTCGAAGGTAAAGAATCTGAAATTGAAGCGAACAGCGGAAAAATAGTAGAGGAAGATGAAGTTTGCTTAGATAGGGACAAAGTTATCCTGGAATTGACAAAGAGAAATGAGAAGTTGAAGAAGAAATTGCAAACAGAGAGAAGATTAGGGAAATTCCTGCAATTTTTATTTCTTATGTCGTGGGCGTTTACAGTTTTATTTGTGGTTATGTTCTTGTTGAAGGTGAATTGTAATTAGGTTAGGTATGGAGTTGTGAGCTGTGGCAGTGAAGGTTTTTATGTTTTAGGGGTTGTTTTAGATAGGTATTGTATTCGTGGGAATTTGCTATTAATGAAAGAATTGGTGTTCCATTTTACTTCGTGTAATTGGTGTTCTATTACCCTTGTGGTATTAACAATCTGTTGGCCATTTTTTTATCCGTTTTGGAAGCTTTATTTACATACTGGTTAGTTTTAAATATGCCTTAAACAAACATATAATTATTTACATATTGGTTACTTCTTTACTAATTTGAAATTTTTGACAGTTTGAACCAAACATATATTTTGAAGTGATGAAAATGTGGTCCCTGCATCATATGAATTAAACAACTGCTAAGTTATTACAAAAAGCCATATAAAGTGGACATTGATCAAAATGTGGTCCATACATCAAAAGTTGTGCCTATAACAAAAGATGGTCCACCACATGCCTACCCATCGCTATGGTGTTCCATTAGTGGGGGACAATAATCCATTCATGTACACAAAAAAAGAAAACAAAGTTACAATGAATCAAATCACGTGGGTTGTCCAGTGGGTGCAGCGCTACTTGCTTGGGACCTTATAACTTGTGGAGTTGAGTTTGTTGTTATTGTAGTTGCTCGTTGCCTGCTCGTGCCAGCCAAAGATGATGATCTCTCCCTCCTACGAGGCATCTGCCTTCTTCCTTGTGCAGAATTGCTACATCCAGCTTCAGTTGCTGCTGCTGCAGGGATGTTCCTCTGTGTGTTCCTTTGTGTGTTACTCTGTGAAATGGGTATTGTAATTATTTTGAATATTGTATAACATAACAAAGATAGAAAACTGGATTAAATGTTACCTGTCTGGTTGTTCTGGTTGTGTTTCTCTTTCTGCAGGTCCTGATATTATGGCCAAACTGATTACATCTTGTACACTTCATGGCAATATTTTTCTTACTTATCTTTGAGTGACTAACATGTTCATCTGCTTCCCTCCTACGTAGTTTCTTGGGTCGTCCTGGTGGTGTTTTGTAGATAGGTGGTAGCAGCTCTTGGAAATCACTTTTAGGCCACATTTGTTGTCCATTTATGGGGGTTATTTCAGGTCCATAACAAGCCAGATATGCATTTTTCTTGTAATAGGGATGAACATAATCCTCAGGATTTTCTATCTTGTAGTGAATTGCAGCCACTGCATGCCTACATGGAATCCCAACCAAATCCCAGAAATAACAACTACAACTATGTTCAGTTAGGTCAACAATAAATTTTTCCATGGTGAACCCCTGAGTCACTTCAAACTTTGCCCCCCCTGCCCAGACTGGAATCCAATTTGCACTTTTTTCAATTTCCTTATCTAGTCTTTTTTGAGGTTTAGGCATCACATTTGCAGTATATAAGCTACATTTGTGTCTTAGGGATGCAAACCTTCCCATGATGTATGATCTAATCCACTCCATCATAGTTATGATAGGTTTATCTCTAGCAATCAGAATTGAACTATTGAAGGATTCAGATAAATTATTCATCAACACATCACACCTAGGATACATACTAAATTCATGTTTGCACCAACATTTCCTAGGTATTTGAAGTAACCAGTTATAAGCATCAAGATTAATTTTCTGCAACTCACCCATTTTTTTTCCCCAAGCTTGATAGAAGGTAGCCTTTGCAGCCCCCATCATAAGGTCTCGAATGACAACTCCTCCACCAAATCTCTTTTTAAAATTACTGTAAAGGTGTCTCAAACAGAACCTATGCTCCACTCCTTCCAATATCTCATCAAAAACTGTCATTACTCCCTGCAAAGAATACAATAATATTGCTATCATGTCAATTAAGATGTATGAAACAACAAAATTAAAATTGTTTCAGATTATGTTTACCTTCTGTTGATCCGAAATGAAAACCCAACGATTGGATTGGATGTCCCCAATATCTTCCAATAATAATGATAGAAACCATCTCCAGGTTTCTTTGCATTCATTTTCCACCACTGCAAAGGCTAATGGAAAGTACTGATCATTCGGGTCTCTACCAACTGCAACCAATAATTGTCCACCATAGGTTGTCTTTAAATGACAACCATCTACACCAATGAAAGGCCTACATCCAGCCAAGAACCCCTGCTTACAGCCATCTAAACACATGTAAAAACATCCAAATCTTGGTTGCAAAGTGGGAGTGGGTTGGTTAATTTTGATTTTAAAGGTTCCAGCCTTTACTCTTAATAACTCAGCCACATAATCATAAAGCAGAGCATACTGTCGTTGACCATCTCCCACCATGCAGTCCATTGCAATCTCCTTTGCTCTGGCAGCTCTCCAAGGTGTTACCCCAACACTATAATTCTTTCTAACTTCATCAATTATTTGGTTTACAGTCATGTTCCCCATATCTAAAAATTTGTCCAGCAATACCTGTGCAATCCAATCTTTATTTGCATTCTTGTTGAACATAACCCTCCCACATCTATGACTGCCAACAAGTGTCTTCACTCTAAAGGTTTGGCTACCACCAACCTTGCTCACCATTATTAGAAAGCCACATTTCTTTTTACAAACAGCCCTTCCTTCCCATTCAATACACTATGCTCCATAAGGGCATGCTTGAAATCCTTCAAGGAACAAAATTCCATCCCTAATCTGAATTTGAAGTTCTTGTTCATATCTTCATCATTATACTTCACAAATTTTGGCACTTTATCACTAGCACCTTCGTCACTATCAACATCAGAGCATAGTTGCTCACTATCGTATTCTTCATTGATCTCATGTTGTCCAACGCAGTCATTAGTCACAAATGACCCTTCACCAACATTTCTCTTTTTCCTACCTGAATTGGACTTTGCTTTCAATCTATTCCACCTCTCCAAAACCTCCTGAAAATTTCTTCGTGGCACATTATCCATGCCAAACCCATCATCATCATCAACAACCCTTTCTTCTTCACTCTCATCAAGTCTATCTCGAACCTCTTCTTCCCTACCATCTTCTCCCCTCACCTCTTCTCCCCTCAGTTCCTGTCCCCTAACCTCTTCCCTCACCTCTTCTCCCCTGAGTTCCTGTCCCCTAACCTCTTCTCCCTCAACCTCTTCTTCCCTAATTTCTTCCATAACCTCTTCTCCCTCAACCTCTTCTTCCCTAACTTCTTCCATAACCTCTTTTTCCCTAACCTCTTCTTCGTCCCCCATTACCACTTTATCAGCAATCACTTCCTCGACAACCTCTGGCTGTACAACCTGTTCTTGTCCCGCCTCTTCGCCCACTCCTTCAATACACTTAATAATTTCTGGCATACTAGGAAGATGCTCCACGTATAGTTCAACTTCTTCTTCATTATCATCTGCATACTTAGCTAGGTTCAATGCTTCCTTATCATCATTCAGTAGCCTCAGATTGTTGTATAGGCTTTCGGATGAACCCTTCCACCATAGTCTAACTTCACCACCGTACTTGAATTCTTTGACTATACCCAATGCTTCGAAATACGACCAACGATCAGGATCAATGCACTTAACAACATGTATTTCTCCACCAACATACTTCACACCCCTCTTCTTTTCAAACCTTCCCATATGATACAAAACGAGATCAAAACCCATCTCGAACCCTACATTGCAAACCAACAGTAAAATCACTTCGATTAAAACCAAGTGGAACTACACAGAGAAAAGAAAAAACGAAACCAAAAAATAACCACTTACCTCGTCGAAGAAATACGCGACACGAACCCACCAATCTGTCTTCGAGTTGCAAACCAAAACCCCCAATTTTGTTTTCGAAATCAAAACCCTATTCCAATTCGCAGTCACACTTTAAAGCTTCTTTTCCAAAAGATCAGTTCCACTACCACTATCATGCAAGCCAATCTGGGTATCGGATGGGTCGTTTCCAATCTTTTGTACACTTTCTGATTAACAAAACCTAAGCTTCACACACTCACTCAACTTTACTTTTCGTCGTCCACGTTTGCACTGTAGCTCAAATCTGTCTTAAGGATAACGTGTGACCTGGAACTCCGTCTGCCAACTCAATAAAAAACTAACGGTGTGCTAAAATAGGGACCAATTCCACAAGTTTCAGAAGATGGAGGACCAAAATAGATTAAAGTTTGAAGGAGGGACCAAAACCAAAAACGCTCAATAGTTTGAGGACGTAAAACATAGTTAACCCAAATAAAAATTGTGATTAAAATGACAAGACATCTTCAAAAGCGTGTTGAAATAATAAAAGTTATAAAATGATTGACATAGATTGGAATTTTGGAAGGAAGAAGAGTAAACCCATGAATGGTTTGATGGAACTAACTGCCACAACTATATTCTCCTTAACAATATCCTTGTTTTTGTTAGGCTAATGGTTATCACACTCACTTGGGGATAAGAATGTGCACAAAAACTTTTTAATGACATTTGGCTTTAATTATGTAAAATAATATCTATTGAGAAAACAATGAACGGGTAAAAACTCACAATACTTCTTTATCTTTCTTCATACATACATGTGTATAAATATTTTCTTCACATATGTGCATAAGTATGCTTAAAAAAAGTGAAACACGTTACGGCATAATTAATTATGTAGATATATAATCAAATATATTATAATTATGAGTTTTTGTAATTATATTATTGTTACAACATACTCATGGTGTAGTTAGAGATTGTCGTGATTTAATGTCATAATGTCCTGTGTAAGTATTTTTAAAAGAAGTCGAATGATGCACTAGAATGGGAGTTAAGAGTATTTGACCTCCACTGTCATGTCTCATTGTATATCAATCTTAATGATGGAATGATGCACCAGATATCATTGCGGGAGACAAGATGTTAAATATTTTAATTTTACAACTATGGTGCATGTAAGACTTTTATTGTATTCCACATTTAAAACTTGGAATTGATACTTTTTAATTTATACATAACTATCTTATTATAGATACATGGACAAAGTAATTGTGGAACAAGGTCGAGCTTCCATATATGGTTTCATTGAACCTCAAACCATTCAAGCTTCTCGAAACACACCTGATCACGTGAAAAGTTATTTGCAAACATGAATGGCTAGGTCAAACAGAGAGATTTACATTGCACCGTACATTGATGGGTAGGTGCTATTGCTTGCAATATTTTATGAATTATTGTTGATTATTCAACTAAGTACTTGTGATTGATAATAGGCCCCATTGATAACTATTGGTCTTCATTCCAAATCAATGCACGTTGTATGGTTTTGTTCATTGCATTGGAAGATTAAAAATGCTTTGAAAAACATGTTACAAGAGTAAGTGTTACTTTTTTTTTCATATCATGTATTTAGTTATTAAAACTAACCTATATTTTATGTTTCTAAATTTCATTAGAGTTGTGGGTAAGTCCAGAGCACAACAGATTAAAGTATTATACCCAAAGATTGTAACTCATTTATTTACTAAGTTATTAATTTCCGCATGTCAACTTATGAACTTGATATGTTATTATTTTCTTTGTCATCTTTAGTGTAACGAGCAAGAAGATTCATGGAAATGTGAATATTATGCCATGTCTTGGATAAGAACGATCATTAGAGTTGCACTTAAAGATGAGTGGATAGAGGTAATAATATATGTATATATCTTTAAGATATTATAAATCATATCAAACTTTAAACAATGATATTCATACATAATGAATTTGTATTATCTTTTCAGCGCTTCAAGAATCCATCACCCCTATCGGATGACACTATCCAGACACTAAGACAAGAGTGGGCAACATACTTATTGGAACAATGGAGTTAGGCCTTATAACAACATTAGAATTTTATTTTAAAAACTTTGTAGAACGATTTCTTGATGAAACTTTTAGTTTTATGGTAATTGTAAAGTTTAGACAACTTTACCATTATGAGTTAAAATTACCATGTTGCTGGAATATCATGTAAACTGTTCTGGGACTTCTGTTTTTCAGGTGTAGGAATTTGTAAATACAGCGAAACTTTAACAAAAAAAAAATTGCTAAAATTGATCTCTGTCCTTGCACTGACAGACATCAAAGGACGTCAGCTATAGAACTTTCCGACATCCTTTGACGTTTGTCTGTGCAAGGACAAACGTCAATTTCAGCAAATTTTCCTCTCTAGATAATGCGAGTTGAACGTCGGGTGGGTTCCGAATTGACGTTAAGGGACGTCAGTCCCTTATTTTCCGACGTTAAGTAACGTCAGTTTTTCTTTCAGACGTTAATTTTAACGTCACCATATATAACGTTGATATTTTCGCAAACATCAAAAGTCAAAAATAATAAACATTATAAGGACTTTTTGTGTTAGTGAGTGAATGTAAATATTTTTCAATGGTACAAACTTCTATTTATGTCAATTTTATGAAAATTATTTATACATCGAAGTATGTTTGAAGAGGACTATCAAAGATTTTGGTTGAAAAATGATTCTTCTTTAATGAGAATCACACATATCTTTATTTATTAATATAATGAATATTAATACAATAATATAATCTACACTAAGAAAATTATTAAATAATAATCAAATTTATGGACAAAAGAAATCAATAATTATAATGACTAAGTTAAAAAATATTTTTATAAACTAAAAATTATAGATACATAACTGACTAAAGTTGAGTAGTTTAATATTTAGTGTATGATAGTATTGATATATTTTATCTTTAAATCCAAATACGTGGGAGCAAGTTATAACTTTTCCAACTTTGTTTGACCTTTTTGATTTTATATGTTAGGAGCAAAGAGAGTTAATAACTTTGATTTATTTTAGTTTGTTTTGGATATTGAGTTGTGTTTAAATATTTGGAGTTGGATCCAAAGTCTCAAATTATTTGAAATTAAAAATTATAAAGTGCATAGTTAGTAGAGATTAGACCATTATAACAATTATGAATTTTGGAATTTCTGTGTTTGAATTAGTTATAATTGGACCTTGTGTGCATGTTATAATAAGTACTTGGGTTGAAATGGTGTAAAAGCAGGATTAACTATTTCATATGTAGCTGATTGAGTTATAGTTTGCATATGTGATTGAGTTTGAAATAGACATACTAAGATAGATTAAAGTTACATGAGTTTTGAAGCATTAGTGTAGTGTTGATTATTCAGTAATAAATCTTACAAATACATGTACGTGTGGATACTAATTTTCCTCTAAATTTAGGATTAAGAATGTCTTTAGTCCTTAAATTTTGACTCAAAATTGAAATTCGTCCTTGGTCAAAACTTTGATAAATTTTGGTTCCTAAACTTTAAAAATAAATGAATATAGTCCTTTTAACCCAATTTTGTTAACTTCTTTTTAAGTTTCGAATACATTTCTCACTAAATATTGAGCCCAGAATGTGTCAAACAGCATAAACAACTCCAATATTACTGAGAAGTGCGTTCGAAACCTAAAAAAAATTAACAAAATTGGATTAAAAGGACTATATTCATTCATTTGTAAAGTTTAGGGACCGAAATTTATCAAAGTTTCGACCATGGACGAATTCCAATTTTAGGTCAAAGTTCAGAGTTCAGGGATTAAAAAGATACTTAACCCCTAAAAATTTATTAGAATTTTATGGTTTTAAATCAATAAAGTTCTACTCATACATTATTTACTACGGACTTAATAACTTCATATCGTTTAGACATTGAAATTTAAGAACTTTAAATATTTTTTTATATTTTTTTAATTTTTGAAATATCTTAAAGTTCATTTCTATTCTAAACGATGTAAGATTATAATTACTTCATATATTTTTTTTGGAGTGTAACTTGTCTTGTCTTTGGACCCATTTTATATTTACACCACCATCAGCGTCCCTTTCATGTTTAAGTGTTTTAGACGAACACCATTTCTTTCATACTTCACCCATTCAAAATTTATATTTAATTAATATTTTAGTCATGTTGGCGTAAGCTATTTTGTAATACTCCAATCTTATAATAATCTCTTTGGTTAACGTCCAACAAAGCTTTCGTCATTCAGCAACTTGATCATCGATGAAGGTTGGAGCCATAGATGCCATAATCAGAAAAATCCATCCCCACATTTCAACACTCTTTTTCTTTGTTGTCACATAAAGATTCCTTTTTTATGCTCATGACATAGGATCTAACTTTTCAACAAATTTGTGCTAAATTTCTCTACGGAACCTGACAATTCATGTATAAAAAACTTTCATTATCTCAAATTTGAAATTCTAAAAACTTTATATAAAATTTTGCTTTTCATTTATTTCATTTATTGATCATTTCAGTTATTGTTACATCTTAGATGTATGTCCCACGAACATTGATGAGAAGGGAAAAATATGCACTAACGACATGAGTGACTTTGTCTTTGTGGGACCCTCAACAATTCTGGTGTCCCTATTTTCCACCACTAAAGTGTGTTATCTTAATCATCTTCTTCAACATTTATAAGGGAGGATTATGTTGTCGTTGTCCAAGATTATTGTCACACAGCTTCTATTGTATCTTGGTTTTCATTTTTCTAATGATCTATATGTACACTGTTTTCGTTATTCCATTGCATCATATAAAACAAAGTTTCGTATGATTTCGTTTTATTTTTAATCGGTGTGGAAATATCAAAATTTTTTAATATATTCCAACACTTATCTCAATAAAATATCAGAATTGAATAGGTTTATAATCCATTAAGCTCCATGATATTCCAATACTCAGCAAATAACACAGCCACATGGATTCTCTTCCAATGTTCTGTAACAGTAATTTGGATATGGTTGGTGTCTGATATGGTTAAAATAACGTTCTGTTGGGAAATCACGTACTAAAAATAATAATATCTTCAAGCGGAAGCACACCCACAAATAAGAGCAGAAAAAATAAATAAAAGCATACAGAAAATTTAACGTGGTTCGGCACCTCAAGGCCTACATCCACAACCACTCAACAAGAAGTATATTATCACCCAAGTGCAATTTTTCTGGCAAAAATTGCAAACCTTCATACAAATTTTTATGGACCAAAACTGCAAACCCTTCATAGTGCAATTTTTCTAGCAAAAATTACAAACTTTCAAATGACACACAACTATCTAAGCCCCTCATACACCCAAGAGACTTATTGAGTTGTGGTGACAACTCTAAAACCAACTCTTTACTTTTATAGTATTTTTCTGCTGCTCTCTTCTTCATATTACTCGATGTGGGACTTTGGTGAATACCCACTTGAGAACCAACATATCCTCCCTTCACCAAAAGTCTCACATGCTATGAAACAAACATTTGACACACCACCAACATATATGCTTGAACAACTCTTGGCACTAGTGATCCAACAAATATGCTTGAACCACTCTTACTGGTGATATGCACAGACTCACTGATGATGACAATCTTTCCCATCAACGGCCCTCACCGCTTTGCACACCAGACTCGTTGTCGGCAACTTTTACATCATTGTCACTAACAATTCACTGATACTCAAAGGGAATCCATCATAACGCCACCTTGGTCAAGCCACGACACAGCCACAACACAACGACGCAACACTGTTGACGAAGCATCGCGTGAGTCATGCAAAACACCACCATTGGACATTTCGAGCTCCACACTCACCATGCAGATCCAACATTATCAAACATCGCAGTCTACTGGACACAACAACACAGATTTGTAAGCCGTAGAGCACTTTCTCCATGCACATGTCGCAAACCATGACTCACACATATCAGATCTCAATGGTACATCACTCATTAGGCCACATGAGCACCATTTGCAACCTCCTTCGTAGATCTGGGAGCATCTCACAACACATGAACTCCACTCCCTTCAAAAGGATGTTGATTCTGGTTGGTATGCCAAATTGCTCCTCTTCCTCCCTTGATTAGAAACCCTTCGTCATTCCTCCCTTGATTAGAAACCCTTGGTCAGAACCTCAGCTCTGATACCACTGTTGGGAAATCACGCACTAAAAATAATAATATCTTCAAGCGGAAGCACACCCACAAATAAGAGCAGAAAAAATAAATAAAAGCACACAGAAAATTTAACGTGGTTCGGCACCTCAAGGCCTACATCCACAACCACTCAACAAGAAGTATATTATCACTCAAGTGCAATTTTTCTGGCAAAAATTGCAAACCTTCATACAAATTTTTATGGACCAAAACTGCAAACCCTTCATAGTGCAATTTTTCTAGCAAAAATTGCAAACTTTCAAATGACACACAACTATCTAAGCCCCTCATACACCCAAGAGACTTATTGAGTTGTGGTGACAACTCTAAAACCAACTCTGTACTTTTATAGTATTTTTCTGCTGCTCTCTTCTTCATATTACTCGATGTGGGACTTTGGTGAATACCCACTTGAGAACCAACAGGTTCATACATCTTAAAAAGTTGAGCACATTCCTCCTTCGGATCTTTCTTAGGTTCTGGTTCTTTCTTGGGTTCTGGTGGCTTCTCTTCTTTCTTTGGTTCCTTCGCAGGTCCAACTGAAACTAAGTTAGCATGACACAATTTTTTAAGCTTTACAGCCACTTTAATGGAATCAACATCCCCAATTACAGTCATTTTGTTGTCCTTCTTGTCCACAGCGACCGACTCAACCCCTGAAAAAATCACCCCAAAAAATTCAATTCTGTGTTTTACCCTTCAATAACAAACCAAAGCATAAAATTAAAAGAGATAATTGACATGGCAAAGATGGTTGAACGTTGAGATTCCTTACCCGAAATACCGGATGCTGTCTGCATGGCTTTTTTCCTGATTTTGTCATCATGGAGTTCCACCTTTAGCACCACTTTCTGTCAAACAAAATGCAGACAATTTTAAGAAATATCGATATGGTTAGGAATTCAAGTCTGAGTTTAAGTTCTATATTGACTTAACTATAAATGAGAAATGAGAAAGTAGAACACTATATAAAAGTAGAAACTCATATATTTATTGTCTTAAAGTTTTTGGTTGAGAGTGGTGTCAATGTCTTATGTACTTAGGTTAGGTTTTATTAATGTTATATGTTTTGAGAAAAAATTCCCGATGTAAATCCAACAGTTCTATCCAGTAATATTTATCTCTAACAAAAAAATTAAAAGAAAAATAATAGAAAGATTTTGAATTTGAACTCCGAAAGTTGATCTAAGAGTATTAAACAGTACTTAAAAGAGCTGAACTAAACTTTGGGAATCATGTTACCAAATTGAGGATGGAAACAGAGCAAAAGTTACAAAATTTCAGAATTGAATTTACTGTGATATTAGAGTGATGTTTTTTGTAGAAAGATGCATTTTTTTATGGAAAGGATAGAAAACTTGAAAAATGGACAAATTCTTACCATCATAGTGATTCAAAGATGGGAGCTTTCTGGGGAAAATCAAAGAGGGTTATGAGGGAGAGATTGTTCTAATTGAACTGCTAAAACCTTGAAGCTCAAGGTACTTATATAGTGCACGAGAAATGGTATGATAGAGACAAAATCAACTTGAAGTACTGTTACATCCGTTTTGAGCGGCTTAGAATTTCAATTCCTTGGGTAATTATTTGGGATACTGATTTTTTTTATTAAAATAAGAATTAAATATGTTATTCGTTTTTAAATTATTTTAGAAAATTATGTTTTGTTTTTAAATTAAATTATACATTTAGTTTATTTTTGTACTAAACGAGAGTTATGCAAAACATTTTTATTCCTGGATGATATTTAGAGGTTATTTTAACGTTCATTTTAGGTTTAATTAGTACTTTTGATCTATATACTAAAAACAAATATTTAATTATTTTTCAATATTTGTTTTGTTTATTTTTTATTTATTTTTTAACATTTTTAGTTTTTTATTTTTGAGTTTTTCTTTTCATTCTTCCACGGATACTTTCAGATATTCCACTTGTCCTCGGTGATTGTTTTTATTATTCAATTGAATTTCAAAGTAGTAATTAATTCTCTTAATTATAATTTGATCATATTTTAAGTTAAGGTAGAGTTTCAAACACCTCTCACATTAAGGATATTGAAATGAAAAACATCAAATTTGAGAAGAATAAAGTAAGATATTAATTAGGTGTACGATGGTTCAATTAATCTTACTTAGACTCCTAATAACTATGGTAACATATAATTGAAGTAAAATTTAAGTATAATTCAACTTTATAAACTAAGATTTACAAAACGGTGATATATTATAATCTAATTATATTTGTAGTTACTAAGTGTCCATCAACCACTATATTCAAACAGTTAGAAGAAAATTACAAAGACTAAAGTCATTTAATGTGTTCCAATATTCCGTTCTCATAAGCTTCTAAATGCCTATGCAATTTCTAACCCTACATTCAATTTTAATGTTATTTCTCCAGCCTTTCAAAATCCTTTGTTTTGTCTTATCAACTATTCTGCTCTGGTGCCAGCTTGCCAACCACAGACTCAAGAGTTGTACACAGTGCACCTGAATTTAATAAAACCGATTTCTCAATTCTTAATTCTATAGCAACCATGCTAAAACTTTGAACACACTGTATTACACCACAAAATACAAAATAATGTACATAAGATATTTCTCAACTTTTAGACTTCTGTTTTCTTCTGAACTTTTTACAAGAAGAAAGGCCAAAACTTAACAAAGAAAAGAAGAAAAATGGAGATTCCAAAAGAAACATGACTCCCCCTTCATCAACTCCAGCCACTGTCTTCTTTTCTTAATCTCTTTTATTATCCCTTAAACCCCATCATTTTCCAATACTTATTAGCAAATAACACAGCCAGTTGGATTCTCTTCCACTGTTCTGTAATAGTAATATGGATATGGTTGCTGTCTAATTTGGTTAAAATATGCTTCATACACCTTCAGAGCTTCAGCATATTCCTCCTTTGGATCTTTCTTGGCTTCTGGCTTCTTCTCTTCTTTCTTTGGTTCTTCCTTTTTCTCTTCCTTCGCAGGTCCAACTGAAAGTATGTCAGCATGACACAGTTTTTTAAGCTTTATCGCCACTTTAACAGAATCCACACTCCCAATTACGGTCATTTTCTGGTCCTTCATGTCCACAGAGACCGATTCAACCCCTGAAAAAATCACCCCAGCAAATTCAATTTTGTGTTCCATCTGGTCTTGCCCTTGAACAACAAAAAACAGATAATTAACATGGCAGAGATGCTTGAATGTTGAGATTCCTTACCTGAAATTCCAGACACTCTCTTCATGGCCTTTTTCTTGATTTTGTCATCATAGAGTTCCACCTTCAGTACCACTTTCTGTCAAACATAATGCAGGCAACTTTTAGGATCTATTGTTGTAACCAGTTCTAAGCATGAAGATTCCAAAACAAGTGATGACTTCAACAGTAAAAGAACAAGGAACAGAAAGGTTTGCAATTTGAACTCAGAAACTTGATCTAAACAATTTTGAGTATCAAACAGTACTTGAAAGATCTGAACTCAATTTTGGAAATCATGTTTGAAAATTGAGGATGGAAACAGAGCAAAACTCACAAAATTTAAGAACTGAATTTACATGTGATAGTTGTTGAGATGTGATATTAGAGTGAAGATTTCTAGAATGATGCCTTTTATAGAAAGCATAGAAAACTTGAAAAAGGGTTAGATTCTTACCATCATAATGATTCAAAGATGGGAACTTTGTGGGGAAAATGGAAGAGGGGAAAGAGGGTTATGAGGGAGGAGTGAAGAGATTGTTGCAATTGAAGTGTTAAAAAGTTGAAGGTGAAAGGGTGGTTATATAGTCGATGAGAAATGGAATATAAGACAAAGTCAACTTAAAGTAGTCAGCAATGTACATCCGTTTTAGACCCCAAAAGTCATTTTGGGGTCTACACTCGGTTTTGTTAATTGCCACGAAAGGAACATCATGGACGGATTCAAGATAGTGTCCCTGCAAATCTGACTTCTGAATTTCTTTGAAGCTCTCTGCCTCATTTCTTCGAATGTTTCTGTGAGTCTAGAGTTTTTTATTTTTTGATTTGTTATTATTAATTTTTTATTGTGTTTTCATCATATATTAGTGTTAATATATTACTAAAATTTTGATATCTTATTTTAAAAGGTATTTTGACAGCACCTTATAAAGACAATAGATAAAAATAAAAGAATACAAGACATAGAAATCACACCAAATTTAGGATAAAGATTATACCCTTCATGAGACAGATAAACTATACTTATTAGGAAAAAATCTAAATAAATTACAAAGGAATAACATGAAATCACTTGTAATATTCTCTATAAATAAAAGTAAAATGAGTTTAATATATTTTTGGTCTTTTATTTTTAAAAATTATTAGATTTAATCATTTTAATCAAATTTCATTAAGTTTATTTGACGTTTTAAACATATTTCATGATAGTATTGAAGATTAAAATTATTTACACCGTTTGACACATTTCTTCTTCAATGTTAACTAAAATACAATTATGAAACGTCAAATAAACTTAACAAAATCTGGTTAAAAAGAGTAAATGTAGACATTATGAATACACTGTAAGAAATTTTTTAAATAACAAATCGTTTTTTGGAGACAAAAAATAATTAGTCATTATAACTTATGTAGTAATTTATAAACTAGCATTTTTTTATATCTAAAATATTCTCTATTATGAATATAAAATTATAATTGATTTGTGACTTAGACTTTAAATTAGTCTCTAACATTAACTAACAAAATTTTGGTTACCAAGAAATTAGTATCTACATTGGTGTCTAATTTTACTAATTTAGACACTAATTTCTTGGTACTTAATGTTAAAGATCAATTTATAGTTTAATTCACAAATCAAATATAATTTTTTATTCATAATAGAGATTATTTAAGATACTAATAACTTATAAATTGTTGTCTAAATTAATCATTATAGTGACTAAATATTTTGTGTCTCTAAAATTAGTTACTATATGAGAATTTTCTTGTAGTGATAACAATTTAATATGAATTTTGGTGGGTTAGTAAGATATCATGCCTAAGAATGATAGAATGTGTTGTTTTGAATGGTATGAATGGGTTTGAATACTAGTACTTAGGATGTGTTCTTTTGAATAAATGGATTTGAGGAAAAGTGTATGAATGAATGAATTTGTGTGTTTCTTTGAATAGATTTGGAGGTGAAAGTGAGTAAATTTGAAAATGATTGTGAAAATTTGTGAATGATTTGATTAATATAATAGATAACTTTTTTGTTTACTAGCTTAAAATATTATTACTACCAATTAATAAATAATATTTTAAATCAATAATATTTTCAATAAATAATTTATTTTAATTTTATTAAAATTTATTTAACTAACAAATATTTATGTTTAAAAAAATACATCTAAAAACAATTTTGATATTATATCAAAAGATAAACTATTAACTTTACCAAATCAATCAAATATACCAATAATTTCCTATTATACTAACTCACTTTATTTTGATATTTTTGAAAATTATTTCAAATTATTTAAATCAATACTCCACATTTACTTTTTAACTAAACAAAGTTTTATGGTACATGTGCTTGAAACACTTGTACAATACAGTTAAGTCAACTCAACAACCACAATAAAAGGGTTGTTCTCTGTAGTAAAGTTTGTTTTCTTGTACTTAATACACGTGGCGAAGACCGTGTCATCTTTAGAACTTTTGCACCATCCAACTACCCTACACTTCACTCGTAGAAATTGAAGAAGGGAAATTGAAATTTATTATAAAAGTGTAATCATTGAAGATATTTTCTTCAAATTTTACTCTGTCTGTGACGTCATAATTTCAAGATTGTCCCACGTTGTCCATCAGTCACCAGACACTCCTTTTAGTACTACCATGTTTAACCGGTCAAATATGACTGGCATTATTAATCTTTCTTTTTCATTTTTTACCATCTTATATTATTAATCATTTTAATTATTTTATATTTTCTTTATCGTCCTGTCCCAATAGGTTAAGAATCTTGATCAAGAGTTTCTGTGCATATATATATATATATATATATATATATATATATATATATATATATATATAACAAAAAGAATGATAGTTTTAGATAAAAATTGCCACATATATTAAATAAATATTTTTAATGAATATATGTAAATAAGATATAAATATTTAATTATTTATTTATTAATATGACAGGTACGAATGTTATTGTATTTGTATTTTTAATAATTATTAGTGAATTTTATTTAAATATTGTTTTAAATTTAAATAATTGAATTAAAATTATTAACATTCGTATGCTTTTTATTTTATTTAGACTTCTGATATTAAAATTATTTTATAAATGATTATTTTAAAAACTTAATTTTGAATAATTTAAATTTATTTTTTAAAAGATTAAATTTGTGACATCCCTTTTAAATAAAATAAATCTACTCAATAAAACATCACAAAATTATAATATTATAGGAGCAATCAGATGAACATGAAGTATAAGAAAATTAACTGATACATTCATCCATATGAGTACCGGAAGGAAGCTTAGGCATACTACCATGTCATGAACAAAATATAATCTAAAAGCTGATAGTATAACAGTTTGCAAAAGGGGTTGCCACTTGGACAACTATTACAAAAAGACCCCATAGTCGTGAAACTGCTCCTAAGAGCCACAAAAAACATGATACTCTAAGCTGCATCGCTGCTACCACCAGACCCACCTTGAACGCTTCTCTCATCTGCTCCCACCAAAAGGTGATCATCGCAAAAGAAAAAGAAAGACAAGCACAAACACGAAAATGAAAGGGTAAGTTAGTGTAAAATCATTTGAACAAATTATAGCAATCAGGTACTTAAAACAATTCCAAGTATACAACACATTAGGCACACTGAATCATGTTATGACAAGCAAGCAGGACACTATGACTCAATTATCCGGATAAATATAATAAGATCGGATTCACTAGACGCTTGCACTTGTGGTGGCCTTTATTGCTCTACAGAGCCATTGCCAATGGGTTTCACCCTACCACACAGAAGGTTAGCCTTTAAGCATCTAAGGCCATTATCCTGCCAAAGACTAGGGCCTCCCGCTACCCTCACCACTTGGGTCAGTTTGGTTTACATGAGACTCACTGATCCTTTCGAGTTTCGGGATGCGATCCTTACTTGAATCCTTATCTTAATTATATACACTACACACCACCATGAGATCTCCCCACGAGACTCATGAAATTACACCTATCTCATACCAATTTCATGTCTCTCATACCATAACCACCACCTTTATCTCATACATCCAATTCTCATGCCACAATACCACCATCCAACAGTTCCAAGCCATACATTAATCCAAACATGCCACTTTCATTTCATACAAATCCAATAACACATGCATATTCACAATAATATTCAGCCACAACAGAAACAGGGAACAAAACAGAAATTTCGCACTGTTTTCGTTTAGGCTAAAAGCTTTCGCCCAGGCAACATCAATGATCTCGCCTAAGCTAGGCATTCTCACCTGAGCGAGACTTGAAACAGTAGCACAGTGAGCACTTTGTCCTCGCCTAAGCGGGCCCTTCTCGCCTGGGCGAGACCGCTCTTCGCCCAAAACACAGATCCCTTGCCTAGACGAGAACGCGAGCAAAGAATATCAGGTTTCCTCGAGAACTCGCTTGGGCGAGTCACTCTTGCTTGAGCGAGACAATGCGTCGCTCAAAACAAGAGCCCTCCGCCTAGGCGAGGTGCTCGAGCAGAACCCGGGCGAGTCTCAGCTACTCTCGCCTAGGCAAGAATGACAGCACTCGCCACTGTTACGTGCATGCAACAAAAACTCATACCTAAAAATAACATACCAGAACACAAACGAGCCAGTTTCATACGACCCAAACATCACTCAAGCATCCAAGGTATTCAATCAGACCAAAAACATGGAGAAATGCCTTAAAATAGTTGAAAGGGGATGAACCCCAAACGCAACAAAAGCACCTAACAAGAGAAAGGGAAAAGAAGGCTACAACATATTCGAGGAGTAACTTACTTGGTAGTAGAACAAGTTGAGCTAGCTCGAGGGTGGAAAGTTCTCTATGCCCTAGGAGAGCTTCTGCTTTCGTAGAGAGAGATAGGAGAGAAACTATTTTTCTGAAAAAGAGTAAAGTGAGATTGTGAGGTGGCTAGGCAGAGTATTGGGGTCCCCCTGGTAGGTTGACCGTGGACCTACGAAAATGCCAGACCCATACAATTAGGAACTGAAAAAATGGCTTACAAAATTAATTTGTATTAATATTTTATTGAATAGTTTGATTTAAATTGTACTTAAAAAATAAATTTTTATCTATGTATATTTTAAAGATTTTATTTTAATTAATTTTATTCAAAATTTTAAGAAAATAAAGGATAAAACATTTGTGGGTATCCATAAATATACTCATAGGTATAAATAAATTATAAATAATTTTATGGATTTTCAACGATTAAAAGAGCAGCGAAGATTTTTGTAATGGAATGAATAATGAATGGACACTACCGTACACAATCGAATCCGTTATCTTTACTCATATAAACTTTTATGGCAATTTATAATAATATTATCAAAGAGGTAAATAAATTTTAATTTACATAAATAGTAATAAATTGATAAGTCATACAAAAATTTAAATTTCTAATGCTAGGAAAAACATCAAGAAGATGATATATTACTCAAATCTTGGAACATAACATATTTTTTGTGGAATACGTTTTACAAAATGACAATTAATCATACACCACACCGCAATTACTCTCTACATAATTATTACCACCTTGTACACACCATAATCTTCGATCTAAGATCATGCAAAATACTAACAAAACCAACAACATCAGTACTTTGTCTTTCTTATCATATTGTCTGATATTATGTTTAGTTTAGCATATGACACAGGTATTAGGATTTTCATCGTAACTTGTGGCATAGTAACTTTGACTGTACTGTGGAGTCATCTGATAATAAATGGGATAGTATGCTTCATTCAGTTTTAGAGGAACAGGTAACTTTGCTGTCTCAACCTTATCTTTCTCATCTTTTGCTGGTCCAACCGAAACTATTTCAGTATGACACAATTTTCTTAGCTTCGACACTGCATTCACGGGATCAATGTCACCCAACAAGATCAATTTCATGTCTTTCACATCAACAGCAACCGATTCAATCCCTGCAGTTAAAATAATTATAAGAACAGTTAGAAGTCTCGCGTGAACTAAAGGTAATGGACAAAAATTTTATTTTACAAGTCGATTTTATATAGTTGAATTATGTTTAAAATAACGATTCAGAAATTATATAGATCGAGTAAAAATTAAAAAGAAGAATGGAAAAGAGTTATGGATGCCACTTTTTCATTAACAAAATACTAACAACTAACATTCATTGATAAAAAAAAAATAGTTTTCTTGGAACAAAATCATTGTACCTGAAAGGCCAGATGCTGTCTGCATAGCCTTTTGCTTGATTCTATCGCCATGCAAGTCCACCTTCAACACTACTTTCTGTCAAAGAACAAATTTCAAAGAGCTATTAAGATCCAATGGTTACTTCAAAGTTTTGAACATGAAAGGAGAAGTATTTGAAGATGCATAAAGAGAGTATATTTCTGACCTTCATTGTTGTTAAAACTTGCTTCTGAGTGCTATAAAGTAAGGCCAAAAGGTTATAGGAGGTGTTTTTTGTTCTGTAAATGAAGTTGTGATGAAAATGGTTGAGAATGAGTGATATTTATAGTAGCATATGGCGAGACCGAGAAACCGAGTGAAGTGGAGTCAACACAGGTCAAATGAAATAGTATAGTCTTTCTTCGAAAGTTTATAGAACAGTTTTGTTGTGTTATCTTTAAATTTGTGTCCTCTTCCTACCCTACAGTACCTTCAAAGAAAGTGCCAAGTCAATGAAATCTTTATATCATATAAAGAGTGTAATAATTGAAGGCCTTTTTTTCATTTTTTCTAGCATATACCGTCGAGAATCTGATAGTACATATGATGCTTAGTGGTTGCAAAACAACAAGATAAACATTAAATGATGATGTGATGATTGCTAAACTTTGGTGTTTACTTCGGTTCCTGCAATGATGTCAACATTGATGTCAACATTTAATGTAGAGTGGAAAAAACAGGTTGATGAAATGAAAGAATAAGCAGTAAAAATGTGTGAAGTAAAAGGAAAAAAAAGTGTTTGAACATAGAGAACACAAATTTCGTAAGTGGGGGACAAAATAAATATTAATTTTTACTTCGAAACAAATATAAACAAACAAACAAATATCAAACTTTACCGTTTTCATTTCTTTAAGATTTCTTTAAGAGAGAACCTTCGAAGTATATACACTACAACAAGAAAATGTTTTATTAACAATTAATTTTAGTGGTTAAAATTTATTAGTCACTATAGTGACCGATTTAAATATCAATTTTTAAAATAAAAAATTATTGGTTACTAAAATAGTCACTATTACAAATAAAAATTATAATTGGTCTTTAAATTGATTTCTGAAATTTAGTTACCAAGATTTTAATTATCACAAAAATTGGTCACCAACCATTAATTATCAAGATTTCTGCTACCAAAAGAATTGTTTTATAAATTAGTCTTTAATTAATTGTTAACTAATTTGACGACCAATTATAATTTTGTATTCATAATAGTGACTATTTTAGTAATTAATAATTTTTTATTTTGTAAATTGATATCTAAATTGATCATTATAACTTACAATTCTTTGTCCCTAAAATTGATTGTTAATGAAGCATTTTCTTGCAGTGATAATTTATAAATATGCATGTAACATTAAGAATTACAATTGAACAAAGCATGATGGGAACTACATCTTCAAAAAAAATTCATTATCATCTTTATTTTTATCTTAATATTTAATGAATATAAATTTTTTGTCTCATTATCGTCACCACTAGGTGTGTTTGTATTTTTTTTCTTAATGTTTTAATATTAATTAATTATTTTTTATAAAAAAAATAAAAATCACAGAAAAAAACATGATATTATCATTCAATATCAAAAGAATATACTATTGTTTATTAAATCTCAAATATATTAAAAAGAAATTATTATTATTATATAAGTTTTAAATTAGAGTAAAGAAATTATTATTATTATATAAGTTTTAAATTAGAGTACCAAATAATAATTGGATAAAAGTGAAAAAGTTATCTAAAATATCACATAATTACACGTACATAAAATTTCATGACAACAAAAATACTTACTAATTTTGCAAATGTTAATGAAACAAAGCTGATAAAGTAAAAAAATATTTTTAAGAAATTATAAAAAAATTAAATGTTAGAAGTGGAATTTAAGCCTAATTCAACCTCATAAAATCGGCTTATAAAGTGAGGTTTACATCCCACTTATTTACTACAAAATTGTCTTGTCTCTAGTCAACGTGGAACTTCCAACACATCCCATCACACCGAGGTATATACATCTCGTGCGTCCACTACTAAAAATTCTCATATTACATGGAATTTTTTTGCAAATTGCAAATTTGTTAAAAAAATTTGCAAGAAAAGACTTTTTTTTGCTATTTTTTCTAAGAATCTTAATTGGTATGTAATTCCTCTGTGGGTAATTATTTCCTTCAAAATTATAAAATTCGCAAATATTTCCTACAAAATTTGTTGTGAAAAGTATTTTATACAAAACATTTTGCAAAAAAATTGACAACAATTTCCTGCAATTTTTTTTTTCATAACAAAATTTATAAGTATTTCCTACACAAAAAAAAATGGCAGAAAATATGAGTTTTTTTAGTAGTGGTGAGTCTAGAAATTGGTTGTCCGTTATCGGCTCGATACTAGGAGGAGTAGGATGTCCAAGAAATCTCGCTAGGATAAATTTTCTAAACAATGACTTTGATACCATGTTAGAAGTGGATTTAAGCCTAACTCAACCCGACAAAACCGGCTTGCATCCCACTTATATATTGTGAATTGACCTTATCTCTGATCGACGTGGAACTTCCAACATTAAACGAAATAATAAATTCAAACTTAAACATAAATTTTTAATCTTTTGAATTTTAATCGATGTTGGATGGTGATAAAGACCATTCACGTAAACAACATTAAATTATTGCATTAGAATAAATGAAACATCTTTATACAATTGCGGTGATAAAATTAAACTTATGAGAATGAGTTACAAAATAAAAATAATTATATAAAAAATCATTAAAATAATATTTTACATGATAAAAATTAACAAATAAAAATATTTAAGAAGTAAAAATGATCAAATGTGTTCCCTAAAAAAATATTTAGTACACTATTGAATAAAAGCACACAAAAAAAACATGTATGATTAGGTGTATAGTAAGATAAAAAATATCTTGAAGATCTAAAAGGATTTTTCATATATCAAACTAGTTAAATAAAATGAGTTGTTTATATTACCTAGTAAACACTACAAGAAAACAATGAATCAGAGTCAACCAAAAGAGGACTCTAAACGTGAAAAATTAATTCTATAACGTCGTCCAAGTGTCCCAACTCAGAGAGATTCAAAACTCATGGAAATTATGAAAAACTAGAGTCAACCATAAATAAACCCTAATAACATTGTGTAAGGCCCAATTTTTCTGCCCTAATATTTTAAGGGCTGCCTTTAATCTAATGGGCCTAAGGGCTGGCCCAAAGGGGAAAATCAGACCCTAATCTGCCCTAACGTTTCCATTTCCCTCACTTTCAGAAACAATCTCTCCTTGCCTCCTTGAGCAGCTACAACTCTCTGCTAGGGTTTAGCCGTCAACCTTCTTCAAGCTAGCTCAAGCCAGGTTTCCACTCCACGTAAGTCATTCCTCAGCTCATGCTTCCCCTTTCTTGGCCTATTTCCGTTTTTACCGTTAGGGTTTCGTAGTAACTCGTTCCTATTCTGTTTTCCCGATTATTTTCGGCTCTTTGGCCCATCCTTAGGACAATTGTGCTCACTGTGTGCGTATCAAAGTATTCTGCTAGCCTATTTTCAGGTAAGGGAAGCTAGACCCTACTGTGTTTCCCGTGAACTCTACTTATTTTACGAGTATTTGATGATTGAATGGACTGTGTGGATATATGAGCAGATGAAAACGCCTGTTTGAATTGTTTGGGTGTGTGTGGTGGCTGTTACTCGAGAGAACAATGGTGAGCACTGGTTTTCTCGCCCAAGCGAGCCTGCCTCGCCTAGGCGAGATTAATAGAGGCTCGCCCAGGTTACTCCACGCGAATGGTCACTCAGGTGTAGGGGTGGCAAAACGGGCCAGCCCGGCCCGTTTTGGCCCGGCCCGTTTTTGGCCCGTTGAAAATGGGCCGGGACGGGCCAGCCCGTTCAGAGAAAAAAGGCCAGAAATAACAGCCCGACCCGTCCCGTTACGGGCTAACGGGCTAACGGGCCAGCCCGTATACCTGTGATTTGAAAAAAAAATGACAATAGCTGTGATATTTTCCCATCTGATCCTTTGCACGCAGTGCCGCCACCACCCAATTCCATGGCAGAATTGAGGAATCAAAAAATATTTGCTACAAACAGAGACCATGGCAATAGCAGAAGAACACAACAATTAGGGCAGAAAGGAGAATCGAAAATTGAAAATCACCATGGCAGTAGTAGAACCAGAAATTAGGGCACAAAATCGAAAATTGAAAATGGGGAACGAACCTGCGTCGTCGTTGATCGTTGTTCCACCGTCGGAGATGATCGCTGCTGGTTCTTCGCGAAGTGGGAGAGCACGATCTTCGCTTTGCTTGTTGGTCGCGTCGGAGTGGTCCAGTGGTGCGAGGTGGTCCACTGGTGCGAGGTCGATCGGTGGTGAGTGCGTGGTGGTGTGCGTCTGGTCACTAATTTGGGGCGCCGTCGCCGTCATCCTCCATGGCTCACGTCGTCGTCGTCGCGGCGCCAGTCAGTGGTGCGAGCTGGATCGGTGGTGAGTGCGTGGTGGTGTGCGTCTGGTCACTCATTTGGGGCGCCGTCGCCGTCATCCTCCATGGTTCACGTCGTCGCCGTCGCCAATCAGTGGTGCGAGACCGATTCGGTGGTGAGTGGCGTTTCTGTGGTGCGAACGCGAAGTGGAGAGTCTGAGTGGAGTGGGTCACTGATTTGGGGGAAAAGAAAAAACCCTACTGATTTTGGGGAAAAGAAAAAACCCTAAGTCATCACACACGGGCCAGCCTGACGGGCCAGCCTTTCATCACACACGGGTTAGCCTTTCATCACACGGGCCAGCCTTTCATCACATACGGGTTACGGGCCAGCCTGCGGCCAGCCCGTCATGCAGCCCGTCATATTTACGGGCCAGATTGGCCGGGTTAGAACGGGCCACGGGCTAAAAATTCTGACCCAACCCGTTCCTTTAATAACGGGCTGACGGGCTGGCCCGTCGGGCTCAGCCCGTATTGCCACCCCTACTCAGGTGACTAGCTCTGTTTTTGAGCGAGCGAGCGTCTCGCTGAGGCGAGGAGAGTCTCGCCTAAGCGAGAATGCGCAGAAGCCACTATACCTGTATGTCGAGCTCTTGCCTAGGTGAAGGGAGCTCGCTTGAGCGAGACCCTTCAGCCTCAGCGAAGAGCTGGGCGAGAGTGCGTTCTGGTTTGGTGTTTTCCCTGTTCTTGGATGTTTGGCTTGTATTTGATTGGATTATTATATAATGGCATGAAGGGAATGAATATGCATGAGTGAGAGGGTGTATGAGTTGTGAATGACGGACTTGAATAATTCTTGGCATGTAATGAACATGAAATGGTTGGTTATGAAAGTGGCATGGTAATGAGATGAGTTGAAATTCTATATTCATGGATGAAGTATGATTAGTTGGTATGGATTTGACCTGGAATATGAAAGATGTTGGTTATAAAGGTTGACATAATATATATACATGCATGATAAATATTACTTGGTTGTTCGAATATGTTTGGTCTGTGGTCAGTGCGTAATTCCTTGAAATCTCTAGGTGAGATTTCAGGGTCGTGCTTCAATGGTCGGGACGTAATTCCATGACCCTTGTTAGTGGGTGTCCATGGTGGTGCCCCATCAATATAGTCTGTAAGGATTCAAGGTAAGGTTGCATCCTAACACTCTAAGGAGTCAATTAGTCTCACTTAAAGCGGACTGACTCTTGCGATGAGAGTAGCAGGAGGCCTGAAACTCATTAAGGGCTAACCTTGTGCGTGGGGGATTGAAACATTGTAACACTTGTAACACTTAGCTCGGTGGTGAGCAGAGATATCCACCACAAGTACAAGCATCCGTTGAATCCGACCAGATTATATGTATCCGGATTAGTCGAGTCGAGTCGAGTCTTAGTGTATTGATTGGAAGGTCATAACATACTTGGATGATGTATGTATATTTGACTGTGAAAGTATACCTGATTGCGTGATAAAACTACTTTTGGCTCTAGCTTACCCTTCTGTTTGTTTGTTGTGTGATCTATATGTGTAGTTCTTCTCTTTTTGCAATGATCATCAACTTGTTGATGTGAGCAGATGCGAGAACTATCCACGATCATCAGGGTGATGGAGGTTCCGCTACTTAGTCGATTGGACTTAGGCTCTGCTCTTTATGTATTTTGCTAGGGTTATGGCCCGTGTATTATATTGATTAGTATTGTGTTTCTGGTTACATTAGACCTTGTAGCTTGTCTTCTTTTGGCATCGTGGTGTGCCTCATGATTTCCTTTTATAACTCTTGGATATATTTAAGGAGTGAGTCTTTACTCTGTATCTTTGCTCGTATTATTATATTGTGTGACGTGTCATTTAAGTAAGTTTATTTATTAAATGAACGTTACACATTAGCCAAGTCCAGTTAAATTTGACTTCTGACATCAAAGCTAACGCTATTCATATATAACTTAATTAAAAATATATTATATTAGGATCGCTTTAATTTAAATAATACAATAAAAATTATTGTCAATGCTAACTTAAAATTATAAATATTAAAATTAGATAATATTAAGATCAACGGACACTTATTTATTTTTAATATTTATTTTAATTATCGTTGATTAAGCCACACTAGTCTAATACTAACACAAATATTTTTACTTATTAAAAAAATTAAAAATAATTAACCCGGGTTTAAAATTTGATTGAACGGATCTATTTGTCAATCCAAATACTTTTAGTTATTAAACAGATAAAGTCATTTTAGAATTAACTTAATAAACTTTATTATTGTAGTAAATATGGAATTAACAACATATATATGTTACAAAATATAAAATTAAATTTAAAATTAAATTTATGATTTTGAAAAATTCTTTATAGTCAACTCCTATAATATCACATGTTATTATTTGAAAGTCATTAATTTGATGTTTGAGTAATGCATCAAATTTGTATCTAAATTTACATAAAATTTTGAAGGGAATACTAGTGAAGCAATGATTTTGTAAAAAGGTAAAATAAAGTAGAACGTTCTTTCGTGATATTAGAAGTTGAAAATCAGAAACCGTGTTGCTTTTATCTACCCTAGAGAGTTCCTTCATGGAAAGTGAACAAAAGAAATGTTACAAAAAGTAATCATTGAAGCTTTTGTTATCTCTTTTTGTTTGAAAAATGATAACACGTTCCTGGTTATATCCAGAAAAAATAAATTATGACGATGAAGTACCAAAATTTGAAGGTAGATAGATAGTATTTGTGCCACATGTTCGTCTTTCATTCACTAGCCATGCATTTCTTCTTTAACTTTCTATTTCACTATTTAAATTTAGGTCATTCACAATACAATATATTTTAATGAGATTTTCTCTACTCATCACCATGAAGCAGCACAATGAGCATGTTTTAAAACAAGTGAATTTTTTTTACTATGGATCATTACGAATTATAGTGAAAAAACCTGAAATAACTGTTAGCTCTTATGATAATTGTCTAAGGTTTTGAATAAGGAAAATGATAGTTTTTTTTAAGAATATCTTGTATTCTTATTACCATAATGCTTATTTGTGGTTTTCTTTTTAATGTTTTTCTTTCTTGTCCTCTACAAATTCGAACCACTGTCCCTGCTGTGTACAACAATGCTGAAAATAATGAAGAAGATATTTCACAAAATTAAAACTAGGAAAAACAAAACAAAACCATGACTAGTGCAATATTTAGGTTTTAGAAGAAGAAAAAAAGAGAAAATAATGACTAAATTAAAGAGTGATCAAAATCGAAGAGAAATAAAAGAGAAAGCTGGGTGTGAAAAAAAGAAGAAAACATCTCAATTTTAATTTATTTTCTATTTTTCTTCTTTCTTAAACAAAAATATATGATCTAACGTTTCTAGGGAGAAGGGAGAATCTATTAATTAAGAAAATAAATAAAAACCAAGTCTAGTTTAATTGTTTAAATTTTGAAAAAAGAGAAAAGAAAAGAAAGAATGAATGACTTAAAAACATCTCTCTGTAAATATCTTCTTCACTATATTTATCTTAGTTTTTGTTTAAAATGTTACAACATAACTTTTAACTCGTTTTCTTTCTTAACCAAACGTTGGCGTTGGATCATAATTTGTTTGCTTATTATAAAAAGGCAAAGATTGATTAATGAAAAAAAGAAAATCATGTATAGGAACATAGTTCCCTCTCACATACATCTCAAACTTGAGAGAGAAAAAAAGAAGAAATATTCGTTGGCATGATAAAAAAAATCAAATTATCCTAGCCTTTTATATTTTCTACTACAAATATTTATGTAATTTTGCATACATAACATCTTTTCTTCCCTTTATCCTTGCACTTTTTACTCGATCAAACAATTTCTAAATGTTTAACTCATTTTCTTTATTATTTACTTTTTTATTTTTCATGCTTTCTCTCTCTTACTTTACATTTTAAAATAAAATCTCTAAGAGTTAATCTATTAATATAGTATATATAATTAATTGATTTTTCATGCTTTCTCTCAGTGTCTCTCTTCTTTCTAAACCAAAGATATGTATTGGATGACCAAAAGTATCTATTTCTAAACCAAAGATAATCAATCATGTACATTGAGGAGTGAAAAATACTTCTCATAAAAAGTAGACAATTCTTCTTTTTACCTTTTGAAAAGTTAGACAAATCCATTTCTAATAATATAATCAATCATTGAAGTGGAAGTTATATTTTACATTATTCTATATACATGGATGAGAATAAGTTGATAAAATATAGATTATTTTCATTTCTAATGGTAATAAGTACTAAAAGAACACTCTCCATTAGAATTTTGGTAGTTATTGCCATGATGAACCCATCAAATTTTGTCATGAATTTTACACAATATATTTCTAATCATACACATAACTATATATATATATATATATATATATATATATATATATATATATATATATATATATATATATATATATATATATATATATATATATATATATATATATATATATATAATATTCTAATACTAAGTTGGTCGAAATATCGGTAGGATCAATCAGTGTATTTTTAAGTATGGTCCGTATTAAAGACTAGACTTCAGTCACAAGATTTTATCATTAAAAGATGTTTCAGATGGTGAAAGAAGTACTTAAACTATCTTTGCGACTCTTAAACGATGTGTAACTATTAAGTGTATCGAAACATAAGCCCTCCAGAAAGTCTAAGAGGAATGAGGGGTTTATTCCCAATTGAGGACTTAAGGGAATTTATGATTTTTTTTCTTTATAGAATCTCGTTTTTGTCTCACGGTGAACATCAATGTTTCAATCTCAAATTCCGTTGAAACATCATTAGGGCCAATTATCATAATACCAAGGTATTGTCAGCTTTTGTAAATTAGAGAATCGTTACAATTTTGTTCTTAAAAATTATTTTGATGGATGAAAAAAAGATTTAAATTATTTTTGGTCTCGACTTTTAAATCATGTAAATCTATTGGATGTACCAAAATATATATACATATATATATATATATATATATATATATATATATATTACTGGGATATATTTTTATGTTTTTGCTGTATCTTTCTCCTTGCCCACTTTTTCTGGTCTGATCGAAACTAATGTGACACCTCTTTGGTAGCTTGACACTCTGTGGACTAACAGATAAGATCAATTTCTTGTCTTTCTGTCGATATAAACAGATTTTTTCTATCTTTTGTTAAAAAAATCAATGAATCCTTGACGCTGTAGATGAGGATTTTCTTTCTTGAAACGAGAGAAGTTGTAGTAGGGTTAAAATTTTGATACCTGAAAGACCAGATACTGTCTTTTTAGCTTTTTTCTTGATTCCATCATCATGCAAGTCACCTTTAATAACACTATTACGTTTGTTACAAAACAAATCAAAGAGCTGTAAGCACATAATAACAAAATACTTAATTAATTTTACCTCCTAAACATAAAATGAAATTGTAGTTAATATACAATTGGAACAAATGGTAAAACCTTCACATTTACTCTTTTCTTCATCCCAAGCAAACAAAAAACAAAACTTCTTTTATCTCTAAATATATATATATATATATATATATATATATTATTTACTTAATTATTAAATTGAATTGAGTTGATGGAACACTAGATCTACAGAGAGAGTTTCATTGGGAGAACAAACACCAATGAGACTTGAGTCCAACTACATAAAGCATTGACACCATTCTTAACCAAAAATCTTAAGGTGACGGATTTATAGATCTTTATTCTTATATAATACTTTACTTTCTCATTTTTAACCAGTGTAAGACTTAGACTCACAATTGAATTTCTAACGTCAAGTTATATATATCTTTTTCTAAACTTTGGAAAATTTTGTTGGATTAGACAATTCATCGCAGAAAGCGCGTGTGAATAAATTTTGAATCCTCTAACAACCCTAAAGTTTCTTCACTCATCTTTCTCAGAAAGTGGAAAATCTTTTAAGCTTCTCATCAGCTTTAGATATGTGAGAAAGAGCATTTGTTTATTTATTCGTAGTCAAAAGGTTTCTTCTTTTTGCGTTTACTCTGCTCATTTTCATTTGTTATAATGCACAAGTGCATAGGATCTGTTTGAGAAAATGATAGTTAATAATGGTGCTTCTTGGTTATATCCCTCAAAGATAAAGTACCAGTTTTTTTTAATGTCTTGCCACTGATTTTCTCTTCATTGCTTGGTTTCTGCTTTTAGTATTCTTTTTTCTTTCACACTTGATGCAGTTGGAAGTAATTTAGTATATAAAATAGACTTTAATTTTATATTTAATTCAACTTCATAAAAAAAAACCAATAAGAGTTCTAAAATGTATAAGTTTTAAATATAATCCAACTTCAGTTTGTAAACTAATACTTCACATCAATTTATCTATTATAAATAGGTAATATTTTTAATAGGAAATAATTATATTGTCAAATTTACGATGCATTATTCTTATGATTCAGCTTTTTCAATTGTCTAGTTCAACCAGACTTCTTCCGCCCATATTGTTCAGAAATTAGAAGACAGATGGAAAATAATTTTTATGGCATCTCAAAATGTTATTAATATTTTTTCTTAAATTTAAAATTAAGATATTATATAAAGATTGTTCAACATTATAAATATATACAGAATTTTCAAAAATATATTTTGTATTAAAAAAACTGTAATAAATGACTACACATTTTTTTTGAAAAATATTATCAATGAATTGTTTGAACAAAAACAAAGGAAATTATAGTAGAACGAAGAATTTTATAGAGATAGTTTTATTTACAGTAACACACATGGGAAACACATCTCAGTCAAACTGAAGTCAACTCAAGCCAAATAATGCATATAATATAGAATGACATTTTATAATTTGTTTAAAATATATTTTATAATTTTAAAATTTTAAAATGATATCGAAAGTTATATAAAAAGTAAAAATTTTAACCAATTGTTAATTGTGAGTTTCTCTTTACATTATATGCACATACATATGAGTTTTTTTCATTCACAAGTTTTAAATTTTTGAAACCCAAATGCTTTTCCATTTTCATCAATATAGTCTAGGCAAGTGTATTATTTAGTTTACATATTTAACCTTCACATGTAGATTAGACAAGTACCATTAATATTTCTCTTATCAATACTTCTATACTTTAGAACTTTTATGGAATACAATAAGGGGTATTTTTTTTTTCAAATTGAGTTTCTGAACATGTTTAACTATAAATTGAAAAACAAAAATGTTTACGGGTTTACTTAAAAGAATTCAAATAGTTCATATATAGTTCTACATAATTCTTAAATTACTCTCAAACTAACAGCAAGAAGTTGGTTTAGGTTAGAGATACTGAATTTAATTATCCTAAAATTTATTTCATATTAAAACCTTTTGATTGATATTTGTTGGGTTGGGGTTTTTTGGAGGATCTTTCTAGTTTAAAGCTTTCAAACACACTAATACTTCTAGAGTCATAGACGTATGCAAAAATATTGTGATGAACTACGTTCAATTTTTGTGTTGTTTTCTTCTTTTTTTCTTTGTTTGTTATTTTGCTTCAAAATATTGATATCGGAGTTAATGATTTGTCTTACTCACTAAAATCTAAATGTTTTAGAAATTCAAGTGAGTATGAGTTTTCTATGGGATAGAAATAAGAAAGTTGAGTATCATAATAAAAGTTCCACAAACTTATTGTTTTAAATTTTTAAGTTGAAGGTGGTTTCAATATCTTATGTGTGGGTTGAGCTCATATGTTATTTGTATTGTATATGCCTGATGATCCTTCCTTGAAAAGATTCATCAGTGATATCATAATTGAAGGTTTGTTTTAGTGGTCAACTCAGACGGATCCCTGTATCAAAGGTCTCCTAAACAGAGGGTCAAGAGTGTCCATGCGTATGGACCCACAAGGAAGATTGTTGAAAATCTAAATGTGATTCTTAATCTTACATTAAGTAAAAATGAGACAATTGAACACATATAAGAATGAAAGACTCATAAATATATTGTCTTAAGATTTTGGATTAAGTATGATATCAATCCCTTATGTGTAAATTGGACTCATGTCGCATTGGTGTTATGTTTCCTCGATGATTCTCACTCGAAAGACCCATCAAGATAAATATAATAATTGTGAGTCCGAGTTTCATATTGAATAGAAATATAAAAGTTAAATAACATATATAAGAAAGAAAAAACAAATAATCTATTTTTTTTAAGTTTTGGATTAAAAGTAGTGTTATAATATTTTATATGAATTCAACTTATATATCATTGTTGTTGAATTTACATGATGAATCTGCCTCAAAATATTCAACAAAATTCTTCTTTTTAAGTGTTATTATCTTTTTGTGTTTTTTCCCTTGATTAGTTTGGTTTGGTGCAAAAGGTATATAATCTCTTTATTCTAATAATAAAAAAAAAAAACCTTTGGAATGAAAAAATGTAAAGAAAGAAAAGATTATGAATTAGAATATTCGACATTAATAATTAATTACCAAGTACCAAAACCTTGTAGGTGATTTTAAATCCAACACAACTAAAATAAGTCTTAAAAAGAAAAGATTTTGTGCTTCAATCTTATTCATGATGAGCAACACATCAAAAATTTGTTACAAAATGACAGAGTCCAATACCACACTAATTACAGTACTACATTTTACACCCTTGGAAACACAATGGTCTTCACTCCACTAGACCACAAAAATTATGAATAAAACCAACAACAACAAAAAAGATCACTCACTTTCCATCGAACTTTCTAATATTCTAAAATTTAATTGCCTACATATATAAATAAGATTCTCTTAAAAACATGTAATGTAATAATTAATTTTAATTATACAGTGGTGGTACCATATGATAAGGATAATAATAGAAGGGATAGTTTTCATAATTAACAGGAACAAGTACTTTTGGTGGATCCACCTTCTCTTTCTCTTTCTCCTCTTTTGCTGGTCCAACTGAAACTAACTCAGTGTGACACCATTTTCTTAGCTTTGACACTGCACTCACTGGATCAATCTCACCCAACAGCACCAATTTCATGTCTTTCAAGTCAACAGAAACTGATTCAATCCCTGCATAATAGTTTAAATCACAGTTAATTTTCTTTTTTAAACATCAACAGAATGTTCTTGAAACACAACTATAATAGTTTTAGTATAGAGTGAAAAAAGTTTATATATACCAGAAAGGCCAGATGCTGTCTTCATAGCTTTTCTCTTGATCTTATCATCATGCAAGTCCATCTTCACCACTACTTTCTGTCACATAACAAACATCAAAGAAGATTAAGACCCAGAAATTACTCTGTCTAAGTAAAAGATGAGGAAATAAAAGAGAAGAAAAAAATTTCATGTATAAGAGTAAAGTTCTAACCTTCATTATTTTCAAAGCTTGCTTGTGATGAGGTTGGTCGAAGGAATGTTAGAAGAGATGGTTTTTATATGGTTTTCAAATTGGAGGAAGTTGTGAGAAATATGTGCAAATGAGGAGTGTTTATATAGTTGGAGACATTGACATAATCAAAGTGGAGTCAAAGTGGAGTCAAAGTCAAGTCAACTCAAGTGAAACCGTGTTTTTTTTAGATAAATATTCCGTAACAACCTTAGAGTTCCGATCCTTCACGGAAAGTGAAGCCATGAAGTATTATAAGAATCATGATTGAATTATTGTATATTATTTTATGTCTGGTTGGTTGGAAAACGATGGAACTTGTTGCTTCGTTGTAATTATGTCTCAAAATTATGATAGCTGCAAGTGGAATCAACATATATAGCATACAGAAGCTTCCTCCTTGTTTGATCAGTTATAAAAGTCTTTTATATATATCATATTAGTTATTCTTTTTTGTTTTTTTCAGATAATATTTCAAATGTGTAAACTATTGCATATTAATGTTTACTAACACAATTATTTTATGCCAACTATAACTAATAATCTCACCCCTTCTTGCTACCATTGTATAAGTATTTGAAAGTGAGAAAACTGATAAATGTTAGACTTGTTACTTTTTCAAACACTTAAAATGCATAAGATAGTAGAAGCTTTTATCATGAGTTAGTATGTTGGAGAAAAAAAAAATGATTTACAAGATTTAGCACAAACAAGCCATCCTATACATGAAATAGGGCTAAACAGTATAAATAGAAACAAATTATATATAATGGCTTGTGCATATTGTTGAGGTAACTTCATTGGAGATGAAGATAAAGAAGGTTGAAAGAGGAAGTATAAGGGAGGCACAAGTTATGAAATGGGTGCATAAATATAACAGTAATGACAGGGTGGAGAAAAATAATAGGATATGGTTAAATTAAAGTTAATGGCTGATAAGAGGGCATGAATAAGGGAGAATTAGGAAGCACACAGGGATTTCTCGAGAATCACTTAATAATATTAAGACATGAATCCAAATTCATATAATAAATTAACAACATAGATTACTCATGTGCGGTTCAACTTTCTTATGTTATATCTGAATTTCATATATACTTAAATTCTTAACACTAAAGAAAATAAAATGCAGGGATATTTATCAAATTTATTTGAGATGGTGTATCGAAATAGTGGAGGTAAACGTATGAATGTAAATGATCCAATGATTTCTGGTTTATTGACTAAAAAATATTATACATAATTTATAATTTAGAATTTAAGATTTAAGATTTAGGGTTCAGAGTTCTTAACAATGAGGTTTAGGATTGGATATAACATCACAAAACCATAAACCATGAAAATAAACACAATGATTTCTGGTTTATTGACTAAAAAATATTATATATAATTTAGAGTTTAGAATTTAAGATTTAAAATTTAGAGTTTGTAACAATGAGGTTTAGGATTGTATATAACATCACAGAACCATAAACCATGAAAATAAACACAAAAAAAACTTAGAAAACCAAAATCTCTGTTTCCAATAACAACTTAACCTAAAAAATATAGAAAACACAACAAAATTCAAATGAAACAAAACTAAAAACGGGTTGGATAAAAACACATATACCTATACACTTCAAACCACACATGCTGTTCTTGTTTGATTTCTACTCGGTTATAGATAAAGGTTATCTATAAATATAACCTTATTTTTATTATACAAAATTTACTCCATCATTTCTCTTTCAAGGTGTTTGTAACACTATGCAACAGCCAGTCTCAATCACAAATAAACTTTCAATGAAACAGTAATTTTAAACAATAAACAAGAATTGGGAACAGAGTTAGGGTAACTCTGAAATTTATTTCTGCAATCAACGTCTCAGAATTCAACAATTCAAAGTATAACCAGCAACACAATGAAATTCAAATGTCTATTAACCGCAAAATTATGATTCGCTCCTCTTCAATGTCATACCTGCATTGAAGCATAGAAGGTTGGTGATTGTGAGTAATAGAGTCACATTGAGAAAGGACATAGGAAGGTTAAGGGAAAGTTTAGAGAGAATAATCAGAGAAGAGGATTTTCATACCGCATAATCCCTTCTACACGTAGTCCTTCCATTTTGTATTCTCTTTCTTGGCTCTGTCACTTTTGCACATGTCCTTCCCCTTTTCATTTGTTGACACGTGGCCATTACGAATAACAACTTCATTCTCTTTATTTCTGCTAGCCTCATTGTATGTTACACAGTATGGTTGCTTCTGCAGATGGATTTGTGACGATAGTCGGAGATAACATGAAAAACGAAAAGAAAAAACGTAAAAAAAGAACACGAAAAACAAAGTATATTTCTTACCTTTTATTTACTTTGCGTAAACGAAGAGATTTGTGAAGGAACCGAAATGTCCTAAACACCAAAATTATAAAACAATAAATGTTCTTCAAAAGGAGCTAGCCAACACCAAATCGAGATCAACTAAGCGTTCCCATCATCCTGATGACACCAGTGATTTTCACATTTGCTCACACCAATTTAATTGATGATCATTGCAAAAAGAAAAATCACACAAGGAAACAAACATAAGCAAAAGGGTAAGCTAGAGTAAAAAGAAATTTTTAACATGTTATAGCAAGCAGATAATTAAAACAGATCATAAACATGCCAAATAATAGGCATACAATCATGTGATAGCAAACAAACAAGACTCTATGACTCAATTATCTGGATACATATAATAAGATCGGATTCATTGGATGTCTGCACTTGTGGTGGGCTTTACTGCTCTGCAGAGCCATTGCCAATGGGTTTCACACTACCATGCACAAGGTTAGCCGTCAATCATCTAGGGTCATTATCCTACCAAAGACTAGGGTCTCCTGCTACTCTCACCACTTGAATCAGTCTGCTCTATGTGAGACTAACTGATTCTTTAGAGTTTCAAGATGTAACCTTACTTGAATCCTTGTCTAATTATATACACTACAACACCACCATGAAATCCCACTAAGAGATTCATGGAATTACATCTAACTCATGCCACATCCATGTTCTCACACCATATTCCACATGTTATCTCATGACATCCAAATCTCATGCCAATACTCAACCAACCAGCCATGATTCATGATTTAATTCATACCAAGCTCATCAATTCCAGTTCATAAAATCTCATAAGACATGCATAGTCATATACCTCATGCATTTACATGATATACATCCAATCACAAATTAAATAGGGGAATTAGAAACAAGTTTGCACCATTCTCACTTAGGCTAGAAGTCTTCACCCAAGCGATAGAGACTCTCTCGCTAAAGCTAGGCATTCTCGCCTGAGCAAGAGCTTCTACAATGGCATAGTGAGCGTTCTGCGAGTTCTCGCCTAAGCGGGACCTTTTCGTCTAAGTGAGATTGCTCTTCGCCCAAAACTGAAGTCCCTCGCCTGAGCGAGATGATTCGTCGCTCAAAACGAAAGTTCTTCGCTTGAGTGAGAGTTCAAGCAGAAACTAGGACGAGCTTCTGTTATTCTCACCTAGGCGAGACAGACTCATTTGGGAGAAAATTCCAGTTCTTGCCACTGTTCACACATGCAAGTCGAAAAAATAGTGCTAAGCAACATCCATTTCAGCCTCATATAAGCACAAACATCAACCAGGCATTTTAAATATGAAACAGACGCAAAAACAAGCAATATACTACAAAAACGTGAAAATCATAGCTTCCCTTACCTTAACCAAAACTACTGTGAAAGGGGTGTAGACACTAACAAAAGGAGCACCACAACTCTAAGAACACCAGAAGACAGAAAAGAAATGGACATCAGCACAAATGTGAGGTTCTAGAAAGAACCCATTACAAAACTAGCGCAAAAGAACTGGAAAAAAAAAGAAAGGTGGAAGTTGAAGCTCAACTCACATGGAGGAAACGTCGTTTGGTCAACTTGGAAAAGGATCCCACAACTGTCCTAGCAGAACTTCTGAAAAGAGAGGAAAGGGTGAGGTGATTCAGCTTTGGGAGACAGAATGAAAGTGAATGGGTAGCTGGGGGTTCTAAAGTTACTAAGGAGGTCAAGCCTAAATTTATAAGACAGAAAGAAATGGGGTCTCACATAATTCACATTTTATTCTAACCTAATTTATACTAGTTATATTTTATTTTAAATTACTTTTATAATAAAAAATAAGATGATAATCTTTCATTTTTATTAATTAAAGCATTTTCTTAATATATCAAACCCCTCACATCATCATTAACTTTCCTATCAAATATCTTTATTTCTCAAAATCTTTGTTTTAATCTAAATAAAATTTTTTTACCCTTCTTTCACATTAAATCACTACTAAAATTTTAAATTTTAACGTCAATTTTACGCGTAAATAAGAGGCGGTTTAAACTCTCATAATTCTATTTTTCCTTCATTATTTAACTAATAGAATTTGGCGTCACAAAAACATTATAACATCAATTTATTTTAACTGTTGGAATAACTACTATCAAAATTATTAATGTCGATTTTAATTGTCATTAATAAATTTTTTTTAAAAAAAGTTATATTTAATATTTAGTGACAATTGTCTCCCTGACTAAAAACATAATTTTTTAGAAAAAAAAAATTGATAAACCTAAAATCTATTTCAATTATCCAAAACAAATTTCAATTAATCTTGTACAGTGTTTCGATGCATCTGACTACTTGTACAGTGTTTCGATGCATGCACCATGAGTCCCAACAACAACTCGTTACCCTACAATTTAATACATACATTATTAATCATTGATATTACAGAGAAAAAAATAAAGAACTTGTTTTTAAATGTCGCATGTTAAACAAAACCTTTATGTTTTCTTCCAATTCTGAGCAATGCAGATTTGCAGATAAACATTCTCCACAGTCATGCATGTGCAAAATGTAAGCCATTCATCATTTTAATTATATACTCATAAAGCATACATAATCTATTTCTCTGCATAATCGAATAATGTTTCTACCAAATCCTTTCTTTATATATGGTTTATATATGGGTAGTCTAACCCAACTAGAAGTTTCATTGCATATAATCAAAGGGTTTTATGCTAACAAATAGATTTCTGGTGTACTAGCAAGGAGTTCTCGATCATTATCCTTAGACAAACGAAAATCAGGAAAATGGCATATGAATAATTCCTAATATTTGTACCATGTAATGATTAAAATAGATTTTATCCATTCTCAATCTTCTCACTCCTCAGATACACTCTGTTCTAAGTTTCGAGGGCTCTGTTATATTTCACATAAACTGAAAAATCGTAGACAATCATAAATTTCCAACAACACAAGAACTATTATGAAGAAAACATTTTCCCCTCAAATCTTATTTATACGAGTTGGCAAAATAATTAAACACAATGGTCCTGAATCTACTAGACCACGAAAAATACAAGTAAAACCAACAAAAACGACGAGGACTCTTCTAAACAGAGACATTCTAACACTCTAAATCGGCTGAAGTAACACAACCACTTTCTACATAGGATTCCTCCGAAACTTGTAACATAGTTAAAAAAAAAATTAAGAATACAATGGTGGTGTGATATGATAAGGATAATAATAAAAGGGGTAGGGTTCATAGACAGGAACAGGTACTTTTGGTGGCTCCACCTTTTCTTTCTCCTCTTTTGCTGGCCCAACAGAAACTAGTTCTGTGTGACACCATTTTCGTAGCTTCGATACTGCACTCACTGGATCAATCTCACCCAATAGCACCAACTTCATGTCTTTCAAGTCAACAGAAATTGAATCAACCCCTGCAAAATAGTTGCAAACACACTTAACTCATCATTGAATTCTTAACAAAACCTAAGCAAAAAAAGAGTGAAAACTTTTACATATATATCTATATACCTGAAATGCCTGATGCTGTCTTCATAGCTTTTCGTTTGATCTTGTCATCGTGTAAGTCCATCTTTAACACCACTTTCTGTCACACAAACAACATTAAAGAGGTGTTATTTAAGACCCAGGAATCACTTTTTTTACATGGAAAACATGAAATTGAAAGGAAATAAAACACAGTATAATAATCTGTGAGAAAGTTCAAGAAAGTAAAGTTCTGACCTTCATTGGTTTTAAAGATTGGTAGTGATGAGAGCTAACTGAGCAAGAACTGCTTGATGAGAATTTCAAAGGTAGGTGAAGAGGTGAAGGTGAATTGGAATATTTATGGCTGAGTTTTTTAGCTATATTTATAGACCAACGATAACGTGTGGGGTCTGGCCAAATCAAGTCAAGTCAACTACTTTATAGTATAATTTTGCAAATAGTTGTATTTATAAAATGTGTTTGCAGATAGAAAAAAAAAAGACTATGTAGTATGGTACGGTCTACAAAACTTTAGTACAAATTTTGTTTGTTATTCACGCCGTGAGAAGAGAACCGTGTCGTCTTTGAAATTCGAGGTTCACACTGTTCCTTCGAAGAAAATGCAGTCAATAATTGTATTGTCTAGAAGTGTTGTTGTATATGAAACACTTCATTTTCTTTATTCATTCATTGTGATTGAGACTTTGTTTATACGAAGAAGATTAGTAAGGGATAGACAAAGTGAATTCGATCTACATAGTTTAAATTGGTTTGAAAAAAATTCAAATATAATTTGATCTAGTTAAAATGAATCTAAATTATAGATCTAATCTATTTTATTAGACCTAATTTGGATTTTGAAAAATCCAATCCATAGTCAACTAAGTATAGAAGGAGAACTTAACTAAAAAAAATTAATCTATTGAATTATATACCAAAATTTGAAACACAACTCAAGTAATTTATTATACTATATGTAATACTTTTTTAGCATTTTCATTAAAAAAAAGAATGATATCCACAATAACTATCACTTTATAGATATTAATTTGATTATTGTCATTTTTTTGGACTTTTTTATTAAGTTAGAAGTATTTAATTTACATTTTCATGTAGCCTATTGATAACTTGACTGCCATATTATAGAAGTCAATGATGAGGGGACACTGAGAAGGGACATTGGTATGAGATGGACAATAAATACATCGATTAAGCTCAATTTGAGAAATATGTAATAAATTATTGTTAGTTTGATTTCATGAGTGTTTTAAATAAACTAAATTATTTTAGTTTTATCTCAATATCATTTTGGCCAACTTTAAAAAATAAAAGTAATATATAAATATATATATATATATATATATATATATATATATATATATATATATTATGTTTTTAATACGATGCTTTATTTTTGTAAATATTATTTTTATTTTTATTTTATGAAAAGGATCCACCTATACATTTATGAGTTGAACTGTCTAAACAATGAAAAAGTAACTAGAACAAAAGGTGTTTTAACTCAATTTCAGCCACAATTTTTTTTAGTATACTATATTTTACAGATATTTTTTATCCATTTATTACATAAAACCTATGTTAACAATTTTAATGATAGTGAGACATGAGGAACCAGAGATGTAGAGGTGGGAGTGATATAGACAAGCAAAAGTCGAAATTTTATGCTGTAGAAAATTAAAAGAAAATGAAAAAAAAAATTTAAAGAAAATATTTCAACAAATAACAAACAACTATATTTTTTTTCTTCTTCTGATTTAACGAAAAAAAATTTTAATAATTTTTCTCTTTACTTTTTTCTCTTAATGTGAAAAATTGGGTAATTTCCTATTGTGCTGTTTGGATTACGTATGCAGCAAAACCAAGTCCACAAAGGAAGCGTGTCTTTCCACACTCTCTTCTAAATTCTAAGTCATTGTCAAAAGTATTTATAATTCATTTATTTAGTCATTGCTGTTGTTAAACTGAAAAGGACATATTCGCGAGACTTTATATTTTATATTTGTTTACAGTCAAAATCATATATAATAGCCCATTAAACTATCTACTAATTTTATATTTGTTTTTTAAAAAGATAATGCAACAAAAATTTTATAAACATTTTCTAAAAGTAATATGCTATTTGTAACGTCCTATTTAATTAATAAGCATAATTAAAAGAATGCCACACACAAATAGTACAATGGCGTAGTCCTGGAGTTTAAAACTCAACTCCTTACATTTCAAGACACACCACGATGTCCAAAAGAAAATTGGATAAAAGTTTACAAAATGTATATGAATCCAAGGACAAACAAATACATGGGTCATAGCCCGAAAGAAAAGCTCATAAAGAAATTTAAGCCCAGTCCACGCGGACTATGCAGCAAAATCATCACCTTCCTGTTGTCCACGGGTGTTCTTCGCATCTGCTCACACCAACAAGTTGATGATCATCGCAAGAGAGAGTAGAACACACACAACAATAAAAGTAGGGTAAGCTAGAGCACAAAAGATTTCATCCATACAATCAACATATTTTCACGGTTCCATATACATATATTAACCAAGCATGTTATGACTCCTCAAACAATACACTAAGACATGACTCGACTCATCCGGATACATATAACCCGGTCGGATTCAGCGGATGTTTGCACTTGTGGTGGATACCTCTGCTCACCCCCGAGCTATGTGTTATAAGTGTTACAATGAATCAATTTCCCTCACCACAAGGTTAGCCCTTAATGAATTTCAGGCCTCATGTTACTCTCACCACAGGAGTCAATCTGCTCTAGATGAGACTAACTGACTCCTTAGAGTGTCAGGATGCAACCTTACCTTGAATTCTTACCAAGTTATACAGATGGGGCACCACCATAGACACCCACTAACAGGGGCCATGGAATTACGTCCTGACCACTGAAGCACGACCCTGAAAACCCCACCTAGGGATCCCAAGGAATTACGCACTGACCACAGACCATATCATCATCAAAACAAGTAATTACACAACACACATATGTAAATATCCCATGCCAACCTTGGCAATTCCATCCTCCGTTGTATCCCATGTCAATCTTTTTCGTTCACAAATCTCAAACCATGAAAGTAGGAGTGTGTTTCATACCGACACCATGTCATATTCATTAACCAACCTTCACTCTTGTCTCATGCCAAGTCCATGCCAACATGTCATTTTAATTCCATAAATCATCCCATATCAAAAGCATACTCATATCATGTTAAAAGCCCTGAATCACAATTCATCATCCATCTTATTCATGCAAAGCCACTCAATTCATACTTAGAAAGGCATAAACCATTCATACAAGCATTCAACATCCAAGAGCAAAGAAATCCATCAACATGCATACTCCTCGCTCAGCCCTTCGCTCAGGCAGAAGAGCCTCGCTCAGGCGAGCACCCTCCGCCTAAGCGAGGGCTCGAGTCAGGAACAGTGGCACTGTCGCGCCCGCTCGCTTAGGCGAGACCACCTCGCCTGAGCGAGATGGGTTCTCGCTCAAAACTGGCGCTCGTCGCCTGGGCGACCGTTCGCTCAAGCAGCCTAGGCGAGTTACTACTAATCTCGCCTAGGCGAGATGTACTCGCTTGGGCGAGACAACCAGAACCTGTCATTGTTCGCGCAGGCAGATACATCCAAACAGACCAAAACATGTTTTTAACAGCTCCCACACAGTTTATAATGACAACCCAACATTCAACTCACGAAACAAGACCAAGCATACAAGAACACGAAATAAAACAGTAAGCCCTAACTTCCCCGTACCTGAAAAATGTTAACTAAGGCTTTTGTACTCGAAGAGTCAAGGACAGTAGCTTAAGGAACAGCTTCGCGAACTGAACAACAGTGGGACAAGTTCAAAACGAGCTCATTAGAAAGCTCTAACTGAGAACATAAGGAAGAGACGAAATGAACATAGAGCTTGAGTTGGGAGAGACTTACGCGGAATGGAAGAATGAGGCTGAGCTTGCTAGGCTATGACGATTCCAAACCCTACCAGAGGATGATGGCAGTTGCTCTAAGATTGGGCAGCCTTTAAAATAAGATGGGCAGAAATAATTGGGCGTTACACTATTTTAAACTTAATAGAGAAATTATGTGTGCAAAAAGTTTTCAGGCAACAAGCAATTATAGTTTCACAATCATAATTAATCTCTACACCAGTGGATTGAAGGAAATTCATGGTAAGTGTCAACACCCAATTTTGTCCGGACAAATAAAATGTATTTTCAAAATTAAAAAATAATAAATAAATAATAATAATGCAAAAGGTAAAAAGGAATGAAAGGAAGTTTGTAAAAAGAAAATTAAAATTTGAAAGAAAAATAATTAGTTAAAAAATAATAAAAAGGAAAGCATATTTAATAAATTATTTTAACCCAATTTAGTTTTTTTTTTCTCTTTCCACAACCCCTCTTTCTTTTTTTCACACCATTCCAAAATCTCTCCAATTTCAGGACCCCGCACCACTCCTCACAATGTCACTTTTTTTATTCTTTTCTCTCTCTCACATTCGTGGACCCACACTCTCTCACACACATTACTCATTCACTCTCTCACACACATTATTCACGTCACACACCACCACTCCTCACAATATCACCTTTTATTCTTTTTTTTTCTCTCTCTCTCACATCTGTGGGACCCACACTCTCTCACACACATCACTCATTCACTCTCTCACCCACTTTATTCACGTCACACACATCACTCATTCACTCTCACACTTACTCTCTCATCTTCATCACACACATTCACCATGTTTTAATATCTATGGCTTTCTTTTGTCATTTTGAAACACTTTCTGGTGCAACGTTTATCACATAACGTTTAAAATTTTTCCTTCATCCGAACCAACGGTCACAATAAACAAACCCAACAACACACGCAATTGCCAACAAGGAATCATCATTTTTCTTTCCATCAACACCATTGAACACGCAAAAAATTTGACCCCTTTTGGATTCTAAAAGAGGCCCCTGGCCACACTATTTTTTGGGGGGAGGGAAGCCGCACCTTCATCCGGAGAAGTAAAAATACCATACCACCTCTATCTTCACACCCTCAACGGACCAGACCAACACCAATCTTTCTTTCTTCATTTTTTTTCCACCACCCACTAAATCTCAATCACATTCAGAAGCCCAGGCTCACTCCCAAACAAGTTCGATTCATCCATTACCTTCACGCACTCACACAAACCAGTCACCATTCAACGCCGCACCCAACACGAGGAACAGAGAAGAAAGAAAATCGCCGGCGGCGATGCCGCCGGCGAGTCGGACTTCGAACGGGCTGAGCAGCAGCGGCTTCAATCACGGTTGGGGGCGCGACAACGGGGCTCGCGGTTTGGATTCCAGACCTAGCGTGGCTCATGCGAGAAGAAGAAGGAGAGACGCTTAGGATGCAGCGGAGGCCGGCGACGCTTCTGGTAGCGATTGGCGCCGTCGCCGGTGGCTCTGACGGATCGGGAAGCTTGCGAGGTCATGACCCTGGGGCCGGAGAGAGTGACTCGTGTTTGGAGGACCAGTTACGATTCAAGAAGCATTCGCGCGCGCGGAAGGTGGAGCGGAAAACGGGTGCGAACGTCGGCGGCCTTCAACGGTGGCCGGCGTCGTCGACGCAGGTCATGGCCTGCCATGTGATGGAGGTGGTGCCCGGGTGGGCGGCAACGAGTGAGAGGGTCCTTGGTTGGGTGAGAAAAACGCGGCCATGTGATGGAGGGTGATGTTGTTGGTCCGAGCGCACGGAGGAGAAGAGAAGAAACCCTTGTGGTCTTCTGTTCGTGAAGAAGAAGAATACCCACGCGAGTTGGGGTCTTTGCGCAAGGAGATTAACTTTTGGCTGAACGCTTCTGCTCGCTGCACCTCCATTTTGTTTTCTTTCACACCCTCTTTGCTTTATGAACTCCTTCATGCACCCCCTTTTTTAATCTCTACGCCCCCATTCATTTGTTTTGTTTTTGTTGTGTATTTTCCTCTGTTGCACCCCCATTTTTAATCTCTGCACCTCCATCTTGTGTTTGCTTAGCACACCCCTTTATTTACTGCACGCACCCCACCTGTTACTTCATACACCTCTCATGCACCCCATATCTTTGTCTATTGTTTTTGGGCTTGTTGTATTTACTTTGTGCACCCCCACTAATCACCCATCTACCCCATATTTTATTTTCCACTTTTATCATTCTTAAATATTTTCATCCTTTTATTTATTTATTTTGTATTTTATTTTTATTTTAGAAAATATATTTGAAAATTATAAAAATTACAAAACAGAAAAAGATAAAAAAAATGTTCTCTTTCATCTTTATTGTGTTTGTCCGGTCGCTCGCACCGTGTGACACTTATTTTCTAAAAATACCAAAAAAATAATTTTCTTTCTCTTTTAGTATCTGTTCGACCGCTCGCATCGTGTGACACATATTTTCAACTATCCAAAAATACTAAAAAAATACAAAATTCTCAAAATACAAATATATCAACATTTTCAAACAACTACACCCTTTTTTAAGAACTACGTGATCCTTGATTCTCCACCGTGAGATACGTAGGAGCAAGGCCAGTCCTTGTCAGGTTCACCTCCAAAAAATCAAATCATTTTCTCAATTGTTTTCCAAATCATTTCTCTAAAGAACTACGTAACCCTGATTTCTCACTTTAAATGAGAATACGTAGGACCAAGGTCAATCCTTGTCAGGCCCAAAAAAATTAAAAAATATATTTTGTTTCTTTTAGCATTTTCGTCTTATTATTTTTGGGAAAAATTAACATTTTGAAAATCACATCAATTTTGCATTCTTGATTAATGGTACCGCCCTTGGGCGGGCGCTGTAGGGTGCTAACACCTTCCCTACGCGTAACCGACTCCCGGATCCAAAATCTGGTTTTTCGCAGACTTGTCTTATTTTTATGGTTTTCCATAGTTTTCCAGGATAACTATGGTGGCGACTCCAAATCTCTTTTTAAACCCGTTTTCTTTTTCGATTCGCCTTAGCCGTCGCGATTTCGGTTGCGACAGTAAGATTAAAGTAAAAATGTATAAGAATTTATAAATTATAAAAAATTACATTTTGTATGATAAACTTATATTTTTAATTGCTATAGATTAAAATAAAACAAGGAAAAAAACAGTGTATTGTAATTTATACTATCTTATTTTGATAATTACCTTTTATATGGTGAAGATCTAGAGATAAATATTAATTTCATCTCAATAATTAAATAGTTTTTGGTTTCTCTATATTTATATTCTCTGAATGGATTATTCAGATTTATTTTCAATAGTTGGTAGGATTAATGAATAATGAAACATTAACACAACCAACAACTACAATTATGGAAAATATAAGATATTTACTCCAAAAGCAACATTTTATATTAGGAAGTAAAAAGGTAGTGCTCTTAATCAAATTCTCATTAAGCATCTCCTTTTGAGGTATGTACTGGTACTGTCTCTTTTCAATAAAGTAATATTTTGCGTTGATTTTGTAGATAATTCACACGTGAAGTCTTGGAGGTAAAAATTGACGTTGTCTATAACTAATATTGATTTGTCCCATAATCAATACAAAATGTTTTGTTCTGATAACTTTTCTAATTGCAATAAGAAAAATAAAGTCTTAAGCAAGCATAAACTTAAAATAATGAGAATTGAAAATGAAAAACGTGAATACATCACTACAATATTCAAAGCCCATAAAGACTACAAATTTGGCTCAAATTACACAAATAAGTTCTAATCAATTTTATATATTCATTATTTCTAGGAATTTAGTTGCATGCATCTATTTTTTTTATGGTATATGAAAAATGACTCTTTCCTTTCAAAACCATTGTAAAAAATATATGTGTAATAATTTTTCTATTATCGACAATGTTAATTATTAGTATTTATTAATGGAGAGTTGAACCCATAACTTCTTTACTGAACTTTTCAAATCGACCAAATTACTCTTATATCTTTTAAGGATGGGTAAAAAATCCAATTTTTATGATCCAATCTATTTTTTTCTATGATCCAATCCATTTAATATCCATTCTATTAAAAATTCAATCCATTTAAAATCCATTTTATTGGATCTGGATTTCAATCTAATCTACATTTTATATATTTTATCGATTGGATATCCATTATCGAAATATAGATTTTCAAAATGGATAATCCAAATTATCCAATCCAAATTTTCACTTTATATTTTTTGTTAGGTTAGGCTAAAGGTTGAGACAGACTAGCCCAAATTTAGTTGTATTTGATTGAGTTGGCGTGACCCTGTACAAAATTTGGCCGAATTAGGCCAAATTCTGTCAAGTCGGTCCCGATCGAGATTTGACCTAGTTGGTCCTGGACAAAATTTGGAAGTATTCGGCCAAATCTGTCAAATTCTTTGGTGTCAGCTCTATGGACACAAATTTGGATCCACATCCATTATTTGGATCCAAAATGGATGTGGATTATATTTTCGATAGGGCTGACACCACAGAATTTGCAGATTTTTTGTCGAGGAAAACGAGGCAAAAATTCAACATGGGATGAACTTGGATGACTTTCGAACGAATTTAGATCGGGGACGACATCAAATTTGGGCTAAGGTCGACTCGACAAAATTTCAGTCGAGATCGACTTGACTGGATTCGACTGAATTTTGGTCAGGGCCGATTTTGCCTAATACGACCAAATTTTGGCCAGAGCCGACTTGGCCAAATATGGTCACATTTGGGTCAGGTCCTGATCAGTCAAATTTCGGTCAGGGTTGACTCCACTAAATTCATCGGTCGGAACTGACTTGACTGAACATGGCCAATTTTCGATCACAGCCGACTAAGTTGAATATAGTCAAATTTCGTTCGGGACTTAGTCGACCGAATATGGTTAAATTTGGGAGAGTGTCGACTTGACCAAATTTTGGTCATGACCAACTCGACTGAATTTGGCCAAATTTAGGTTAGGACCGACTCGCCTAAATATGACCAAATTTCGGTCGCAATCGACTCTGTCGAATACTACCAAATTCAGGTCAAAACCAACTCGGTCAAATTTTGGTCGAGGCCAACACGACCGAATTTTGACAGGAGCTGACTCGACTAAATTTGGCTGAATTTCGGTCGTGGCCGACTCAGTTGAATATGACCAAATTTCACCCTAGGTCGTCTCAGCCAAATACGACAAAATTTGGGTCAGGGCCGACTCGACTAAATCTCAATCGGGATCAACTCAATTGAATTCGACCAAATTTTGACTGGAGCCAACTAGGCTGAATACAACCAAATTTTGGTCGCGGTTGTCTTGGCCGAATACGGTCAAATTTTGTCTAGGTCGACTCAGGCCAATGCAGTCAAATTTGGGCTGGGGTGAACTCAACCGAATACTTCTACATTTTGTCTAAGACCAGTTGGGCCAAATTTTGATCGAGACCAACTTGACAGAATTCGGTCAAATTTTGTATATGGTCACGCCAACTCAATCAAATACGACTAAATTTGGACTAGTCAGTCTCAACTTTTAGCCTAACCTAACCAAAAATATAAACTGAAAATTTGGATTAGATATTTTGGACGATCCATTTTGAAAATCTAGATTTAGAGAATGGATATCTAATTCATAAAATATATAAAATATATATCAGATTGATATCCATATCCAATAAAATGGATTTTAAATGGATTGAATTTTTAATAAAATAAATATTAAATGGATTAGATCATAGAAAAAATAGATTGGATTATAAAAAGAGGATCTTTTGCCCACCCTTGATTAGAATTTTGTGACACATCTCTTCGCATATTGAATGTCAGAACAGAAAATCAATAAAAAAATATTGTCTGCCAACATCTAAACATTTTTCTAAAATCGTTCATGTAATGATATCAGACATCTGCAAATGCTTCAAATTATTGTTCTTGCATAAGGTTAGCTTTCCTACTTCCGGTAAAATAATGTTTTTTCTCTTCTTTTGATCAATAAGAAACTTGAAAAAGGATAAACAACAAAGAAGAACCTTAGCTATACTGCAACCAGTAAACCAAAGCACCATTATTTTATGAAAGAATCAAATATTTCAGTGCAATAATGTGATACGTGCGACGTGCGACGTGAGACGTGAGATGTGAAAGGTGAGACGTGGGCGTGATGCGTGATACGTGAGACGTGGGACATGAGACGTGAGACGTGGGACGTGAGAAGTAGGACATGAGACGTAGGACGTTAGACGTAGGACGTTAGACGTAAGACGTGGGACATGGGACGTGAGACATAAAACGTCAGCCGTAAGACATGGGACATGAGACGTGAGACATGGGACGTGGGATGTTAGACGTACGACGTAGGACATGAGACGTGGGATGTAGGACATTAGACGTGGGATGTGAGACGTGAGACGACGTGAGGTGTTAGACATTAAACGTGAAACGTAAGACGTGAGACTTGGGACGTGGGACTTGAGACGTGAAACGTGAGACGTGAGACGTGCGACATAAGACATGAGACGTGACATGTGGGACGTGGGAAGTGAGACGTGAGACGTGAGACGTGAGAGGTGAGAGGTGAGAGGTGGGATATGGGACGAGGAACTTGAAACGTGGGACGTGAGACGTTGGACATAAGACGTGGGACGTGAGAGTCGAACCTTGGACGTGGGACGTGGGATGTGAGACGTGAGACGTGTGATGTGGAACGTGAGACGTGAGACGTGTGACGTGTGATGTGGAACGTGAGACGTGTGATGTGGAACGTGAGACGTGGGACGTGAGATGTGAGATGTGGGAGGTGACACATGACACGTGCGACGTGGACCATGAAACGTGAGACGTGAGGGACATGGGACGTGAGAGACGTGTGATGTGTAATGTGCGACGTAAGACGTGAGACGTGAGTCGTGAGATGTGAGGCGTGAGACATGAGACGTGAGACGTGAGACGTGCGACGTGCGACGTGGGACGTGTGACGTCCGTAAACACTAAACCTTGAAATTTATATTCATAAACTTTAAAGCTTACAATTTAATTGAAAATTTTAGAAGTTTAATAAAAGAATTGTTAATGTATCCATAAATTTGTACTAACAAATTTAAATTATACTCTTGTATAAAAATGTATTAATAAAAAGAAATCAAATACATATAAAATTCAAAGAATAAAAATATGAGGGTAAAAATAATAATTAATGTTTATTTAACACATAAAAATAAAAATTATGAGGATAACACAGATAATTTATATTTATTAAACTCTTAAATGAGCGGAAGGAAGTAGAGGATGATCTGAAATTCATGATCCAATCCATTTTTGCTATGTTCCAATCCATTTAATATTCATTTTATTAAAAATTCAATCCATTTTATTGGATTTGGATATCAATTTGATCTACATTTTATATATTTTATGGATTGTATATCCATACTTCAAATCTAGATTGTCAAAATGGATCATCCAAAATATCCAATCCAAATTTTCAGTTTATATTTTTGGTTAGGTTAGGCTAAAGGTTGAGACGGACTAGCCCAAATTTAGTCGTATTTGATTGAGTTGGCGTGATCCTATACAAAATTTGGCTGAATTAAGCCAAATTCTATCAAGTCGGTTCCGATCGAAATTTGGCCCAGCTGGTCCTAGACAAAATTTGGAAGTATTCGGTTGAGTTCACCCCGACCCAAATTTGACTGCATTGGGCTCAGTTGACCTAGACAAAATTTGACCGTATTCGGCCAAGAAAACTGTGACCAAAATTTGGCTGTATTTAGCCTAGTTGGCTCCAATCAAAATTCGGTCGAATTCAATCGAGTTGACCCCGATTGAGATTTGGCCGAGTTGGCCCTGACCCAAATTTGGTCATATTCGACTAAGACGCCCTAAGATGAAATTTGGCCGTATTCAACTGAGTCGGCCATGACCAAAATTCGGCCGAATTCAGTCGAGTTGGCAATGACCGAAATTCGGTCGAATTCAGTCAAGTCGGCTCCGGTCAAAATTCGGTCGTGTTGGCCTCGGCCAAAATTTGACCGAGTTGGTCCTGGCCTGAATTTGGTCGTATTCAGCAGAGTCGATCGCGACCAAAATTTGGTCATATTTAGGCGAGTCGGTCCTGACATAAATTTGCCCAAATTCAGTCGAGTTGGTCATGACCAAAATTTGGTCGAGTCGGCACTAGCCCAAATTTAGCTGTATTCGGTCGAGTAAGTCCTAAATGAAATTTGACTATATTCAACTTAGTCGGCTAAATTGGCCATGTTCAGTCAAGTCGGTCCTGGCCGACGAATTTAGTGGAGTCAACCCTAACCGAAATTTGACTGATTAGGCCCTGGCCCAAATGTGGCCATATTTGGCCAAGTCGGCTTTGGCCAAAATTTGGTCGTATTAGGCAAAATCGACCCTGACCGAAATTCAGTCGAATCCAGTCAAGTCGATCTCGACTGAAATTTTGTCAAGTCGACCTTGGCCCAAATTTGGTCCCGTCGTCCCTGACCGAAATTCGTTCGAAAGTCATCCAGGTTCATCCCATGCTGAAATTTGGCCTCGTTGGCCCAGACAAAAAATTTGTCAAATTCTTTGGTGTCAGCCCTATGGACACAAGTTTTAAAAAATTTAATTTGAATTTATTTTATGAAAAATAGATTTTGGATTTTGAGCTTGATCTAAATATTTAGATCTGGATTTAAATTTGATCTAAATATTTGGATCTGAATTTTTAAAAAATCCAATCTACTTGTTTTGAAAAAATGGATTTGGATCGAAAATCTAATCCAATAATTTGGATCCAAAATGGATGTGGATTGGATCATTAAAAATTCAATCCATGATCACCCCTAATATCTTCAAATTCTTAGTGGAGGGGTTGAACCACAACCTTTCTGATCCTCCCTTCTAACTTTTCCCATAAGTCATCCTTATATCCAAAAACTTTTACCATTAATAATCACATTAAAAACTTTTAAGTTCATATACTCCTTAGAAGGATATTTATCAATTCAAGGAAGTGTTGAAGAAGAAACAAAGTAGAAGAGTAATGCTTATGACAAGATGATTCAAGAGTTTGGGAGGCCTAAAATAAACTTAAAATGGAGACCTTATAGTTAAAATTTATTTTTTGAGCTTTTTATGCAAAATTATCTATCAAATTGTCATAATTAATTTAATTTAACTCACATTGTTTTCCAATTCCAACTGGTGTTCCTCACTTATTTCATTAGAGATTTTATCACCATTATCTACCAAAAGACTAAACTCTAACTTAGTTAATAGTTTTGCAATTCAATTCAAACAAAAAATTTAGTTCTTCATCAAAATATATATAAAAAAACTCTCAAAACCCATGAATCAAATAGTACTGAAAAACAACACAGGATAAAAGAAACGTGTTTTTGATCCTAATACAAATTCAACAAATAAAATAAAAACAACATCAACACAAATAGAAAGAAAAACATATTAATCAAAAATAAGGATAAAAACAACATGAGATTTAAGGAATGTAATTTGTCCAAAACTTCAAATGAAGAACTCTAAAATAGAAGAAAACAAGTAGAAGAAAACAAGGAGAAGCAAGGAAGTGAAACTATTATATGAGAAGTCACATAAATATAAAAGAAGAAAATACAAATCAAAATTGATTACAGAAAATATAATAACTAATCATTATCTTTTTCCTAAACAAAATTATAATTTATTGAAAAAATGTTTTAATTAAATTTTATTCTCAAACATAAAGTTATAATTAATTTAATATAGGTATATTAATATTAAAAAAAAATTGGAGGCCTTTTATTTACTAAACATAATTTTAGAATTAATTTAATTGAGGTATGGTAGTACTAAAAAATACGTTTTGAGGCTTTGTTTTTCTTAAACATAATTTTATAATTAATTTAATAGAAAAATATCAGTACTAAATTTTTTTTTCAAGACTTACTTTTTTGAAGACCTAGAACGAATGTATTATGTGTTTTACTCTTGAGTCGATCCTAACTTGTGGCATAATTATTTCTTTTATCAACAAAAATCTATAACTATATATAAGTAGATTTCCTATTTTTTGTATCCACAATTACTTATTCCTAATTTACCCTTTATAATACAATTTTTCATCTATTTTTTTAAAGACTAAATATTATTTTTAAATGTTTTCTATAAGACTATTCTAATATTTATTTTATTTTATTTATTTTTATTCATTAACATTTATTTTCTCTTTTTTTTTTTCATTTATTCAACTTATTTTTAATAAATATAAATTTATTTTATATATTAACTTACTAATATTACAAAATCATCAATTACTCATATAATATTATATCCATAAAAAATCATACACACTTAAATATTATACTTCTGCCTATAATCAAAACTTTAATAATTAATATTAAAGACGCATTCAGTTTATAAATCGTTATATAAATTAATCAATATAGTAATTATTTTTTGTCTCTACAATTAAATATTATTTAAAGATTTTATTGTTGTGTTTAAGCTTTTACAAATTTAATCTTCAATTATTTAAACAAACATAATATAATAATAATTTACTCTATTATATAAAAGGAATTTTCTTTTTCTTTTACACATCTTATTTTCAATTTTACCGTTTAAAAAACATTTTTTAAATTAAAATAATTATTTTTACCCTTTAAGTTTAAATTTAACCATTTTTCATTTGACAGTTTTTTTTCTTTCATAAATTTAACTTTTTTAAACTAAAATAACTATCTATAATAAAATAATTATTTACAAAATGAATAAAAACCACAAGAAGTATAAATATTATTTATATTTATTTAATTAATTATATTTTATTTAAATTATTTTTATGATTAAGAATAAAATAATAATTATCTAATTTTATCAATTAAATAATTTTTTTTAATTTATTAAACTCATCACATCACTTATTAACTTTCATAAACTTTTCTCTTAATTTTCTTCCTAGACATCGTCTTTTTCTTAATTTAAACGACCTAAGTCTCATCTCTCCTTTTTAAAAATTTACTTTCTCAAATCCATTTAAGAAAAAAAAAACACAAGCCAATTGTTATATTATATCATTAAAATATTGTTTTAAATAATAACATAATATATTTCAACATTTTTTTAATCACCCAATTTAAATAATTGTCTTATCTATATGTGGAATGCACATTTGATCAAGGGAATAATGTTTGCACGTAGGACACATAGATTGGCTTCATACAAATACTTTTCAAAAGGGTTTAATTTATTGAGATATTAATATCATAAGTACCACCTTCTTGCATACTTATAAGACGCAAATTTACATAATGAAAATTAAAGAAAACACGTTTTGGAAGTACCAAATTCAAGTAAAACTATCCTAATCATGAATCTAAACGGTGCAAAATCTAAATACCAATAACGAAATTTTAATGTAAAGTAAAATTCTAAATTAAAAGCAGCTATCCTTTTATATACTTCTTTTTTACTTCTTAATACAATCCATTACTATTAAATGTTTATTTAAAAAAAAAAAAACTAATTAAGATGGCTATTAGTCGAAATCTGGCATCTCTTTTTCATCTAAATCTAATTCACTAACCTCTCCTTCTTCACACTGGCCCACCCATAAAGACATAGTTGAGTTTTCTTGTGTGGGTAGAACCCTACAACAATCTCTCCTTGTTGACTGCAAAAACAAAATTCATATCTTTCATTAATAAGAGGGCTAATTTCAATGTTTAGCAAATTAAGTATCATTGAAAATAAACAAATGATATATACGTAGATAAGTTTCTCTATAAATATTTAAAATTAGTAATTGATTCAATAATAAAAATGTTAATATATTTCGTTTTTAATACAATAAAAAATTATATTATTAATGCAACAATTCTAATTTTGTAAGTTTATTTAAATTTTCTTGATAATTAATATAATAAAAGACGTATTTATTAAAAAAAAATAATATGCAATTAACTTTAAATGAATTAACAAAATTTGTAAATTTATAAAAAAAATAAAGGATAAAACGTTTACTTGAAAATTAATTACATATTAAAGGAGTTCAAATAATATGAACATATTAATAAAACTAATATCTTTTGTATTAAGATTATAATTTTTTTTAAATGTAACTATTTATTGCACAAAATTAATTATGTATAAAAAATAAACTAATTTTTATCTCGTGAACTTAGCTCTGATATCAATTGTTAGATCGAGCGTTTCCACTAAACCAAAAGCTATAGCCATTAGTCAAGGCGCAACTCTTTTACTTAAGAGTATAACAGCGCAAGCGATATAATTTGATTGTGACTTGGTCCACTTGGCCTCTGCCACGGGACCATTGTGCAACCCGCAACACTTTTGACATCATTTTTATAATAGAAAATAAAAAACAATGTGTTAAATGAGTGGATAAATGTGTCAAAGCAATTTTTCCCCCCTAATCTATTCTTAAATTCTAAAATGTTTCATCCAAACAAATATTTTAACGTGATTAAAAAACCAACATTCTTACCCTTTGCCAACGAAGAGGATCTGGTTTTTTCGAAACTATAATGTTATCGATAGTCTCTGGCGATTGGATTTCCCATGAGCATTCAGGAGATCTGGTTTTGAAGCGAGAATAAGTGCCAAAAATTTTCTTTCTAACTGGATCGTATCGTGTTCTGTTCATGTAGAAAAGGAAAGCTTTCTGACAAGGGTTTTTGGTGACAGGTCTAGTGTTGAATGAGTATGCAGTGTAATCAGCTTTTTTGTACCAATTTAGAAAGGTTCGCGTTGGCATTTCGAACTCTCTGGGAGATAACACCCCTCTCAAAACTTGTACCACAAAGCCCCATGAAATCGAGATCGACCAGAATCTCTTCTCGTCATAGCAGATTGATTGTTGCATTATGCTACCTGAGTCTTGCTTAACTGATTTCATCAGGTGTTTCAGGGATTCTACTCGATTCATCATTGGAAATATTGGTTGCACCAGATCGATGTGGTGTAATGTCAGTAGTGGAGTCACGGGATGTGCCCCCAGAAGACCTAGGAGATCGCCATACACGTCGTACTGCATTAGAAACACACAAGTTTCAGTTCCTTCAACAAAGTATATAGAGAATCAAAATCCCCCAAGATTATACCATTAATTACTTTATAATGAAATTTTGGTAAGAACGGTAAGAACTAGAGATGACAAAGCGAGACGGACCGACCTGCAAGCCCGCAAGAAAAATGTGGGACGGGTCAATATTTTAGGCCTGTTAGCCTATAACGCCTCAGCCTGCACGGGTCAAGGACAAGTTGGAACATACTAGCCTCTGACCCTCATTAAAAAGATTGCAGTTGTTTATGATTGATGATTGTAATTTTCTTTCTGAACTTTTGCTTGGACGTTACAAATTCTCGTATGAGTATAAGTGTTATGTATTTTTTAAAGTGCTAAAATTTCAAGAATTCATGATACATGTCAAAGTATAAATATGATTATGATGAAAATGTTGAATTATCAATTTATTATTCAATTCCCCTAAAGTCTCTACTTAATTTTATGAACTTCTTAAAAATTTAAATTTATAAAACATTCAAAGCTTTATCACAAAAAGTATAAAAAAAATGTCGGCCAACAAGACACCATCGTTGAACATTCAAAGCGGTCCAAACTTTTGAGTCCTCACTTTTAAAACAAGACGAATCAGTCTAGCTCGTATCTTGCAGGTCAAGTGTGAGGCAGACCTAAATGTACACCCTAAAGTTTTGAGTTGAGAATGAAATGAATGGAACAAATAATTACCTGATGAAAGCCTTGTTCCCTAGTTATGGGCACCCCTAGTTCCGCCATGCAAGCTTGCATTCTATCATCACTTCCGTACAAAGCAGGATATCGTTGAATGCAACGATCTTGCATCTTTGCAAGCTCCTTCGCTAAAGGGTAGCTTATGGCAAATCCTCCTCCACCATACGCCATAGCATATGAGAAATGAATGTTCTGAACATGGCTCTCAGAAGAACTACCAACATAATAGAACTGAGTATGATCATATTTGGAAAGAACCCTAACCACATTATCCACAATAAACACTGTGTCATCATCTCCCATCATGAACCATCTCACATTCTTCAGTCCAAGCCTCAATGTTTCTGTCACCACCCTCGAAATCCTCAATGCAGACCTTTGCCCTTGACTATTCGTGTATTTCAATTTACTTGTGTCCCCAGAAATTCGAAGTTGTGGCAACCCTTCATTTGCTTTAACCTTCACTTTGCTATCTAACCACACCACCCCTCTTGTTTTATTAGGCTTCCACCACACCTTAATGTATTCTTTTCTTGTTTCCCACAAATTCGATGAAGCAGCAATCCCAAAAACAATGTGTTCAACGTTGGTGTCTTGTCTCTGAGACAACTCATCATAGGGTATTTTCTCTTCTTCTTCCTCTTCCTCTTCTTCTACTACTTTTTCTTCTCTGCTATCCCTTCTTCTTCTACTACCTTTTTCTTCTTTGCTATCCCTTCTTCCTCATCTTCATCCTCCTTTTCGTTCTTTTCCTCACCTGGTTTCTCATCTTCATCGCTTTCTCTCTCGACAGTGTTTGTAGTTGATGACACGTTATTAGGTTGTTCTTCGGAGGATGCCTCCAAACGAATGGAGTTGGAACAATCTTTCTTGCTCCTCGTTAAGAGAAGAAAATTGGAAGAGTAAAGGATGTATAACACAATCATGATGAGGATCAACCAAGTGATGATGCGTGGCTTGGAAAAAGAGGGCATTTGAATATTGTTCCAGGTTCTTCTTCAATTCCTCAGGTTGTTGCTTTACTATTTTTACTCACAAGTGTTGAAATGGAGAAAGGTGATCATGGAACAGACATTCAAACTCAGAATTGTTCGGATCAGCCTAAAGGAGAGAGAGAATAAGAAGGTATTACTATGTTTGTTTCTTCTTGGTGTTTGTGCTTCTGAGCAAAGTTTGTTGCGACACAAAGCGAAGTTAAATGCGCTTAAAATGGACACTGTTTCAATCAATGGTGAAAAATATTTGTCATAGGAATATATGATGACATTATCCACTGTTTCATATATAGTCAAAATACAACACACATATATATAATTAAAATAAATATGAATTAATTAAAAATGACTAAATTATATAATTGTGTATTCTTTGTATGAATCAAATATGAATATATATGTTGTAGATTCTACAATATTTAACAATGAACTTGTCATAGAATAATGATAAGATTCAATTAAATTTCAATTACTTTATAAATTTGGTTATTTTTAATTGAATTTTTATTAAATTTTTATGTTTCATTGAATACTCGAATTAATATTTTTTAAGTTTGTCTTAAGTACTCCATCGTTTGATTTTTATCATCTACGGGGATGATTTAATTTTTTTCTAAATGATATTATTGCTTTTAATAAGCTTGATTGTAATAGATGCATTATGTAACATCAAGTGATCTAATCTTTTACATAACTGCACATTAACTAGATATACTTATCTCTCATAAGATAATATGTCTTTTTACTTCTATTTGTCAAAAGTGTAGAGTCATACAAAGTTGATCATCTTTCTAGAGTTTTTACTTATGTGAAGAAATAGTCAACGTAATTTTAGCTCTTTGTCCAAGAATTTATTGGATTTGATCGTGCATGCAAAATATCCTTTTGACACATGAAAGTCATAGACATTTTCTACAATATAAAATAAACATAAATATGAATGAATTGTACGAAGTTAACTTAAATTTATATCTATTAATTAATTGAGAATATCAATAGTTTATCATTCAAAATTATAAGACTTTGTTACAAATAAAACATTTGCATTTTACATTTTACATTTGTTGTTGTATTAAAACTATTATCTTACAAACGACATATGTTACCATGTTTATAGTTTTTCTTTAACATTTAATTAAAATCCTGAGTGATGGACTTTCTCTTAACAAAGATAGTATTGTTTTTTCTTTTATCATCAAATAATAGTTTGCTATATATCCTTGCTAATTACTAGTTTGGGTATTCTTGATGTTTTTAATTTTGATAATTAGGTCTCTTAAATATTTCAATAAATAAATATAAAAGATATTTGATTTTAAAAATAGAATTCTGGTTTAAAGAATGTCTTTAGAATTTATTAAATATTTGTTTTATCTAAGTAGTGTGTTCATCGTTAAAGTTGTTCATAAATTTTTTTTTTCATGACAAAAAATTATAATAAATAATTTAATTGTTCATTAGTTTTTTAGTCAGTAAATAACTATTATTGTAGAGTTTAAGATTCTATTGATTAAAACATTTATAGTTTGAAAGTTGTATAATCTTTTTACCAATGTTTAGTTCCAAGTAGGGATGTTAACGGGGCAGGTATGGTACGAGTAGTAACTTCTCCGTGTGGATATCTGTTATACGGGTATCCATATTTTTTTTTTTAAATCCATATATATATATATATATATATATATATATATATATATATATATGGGTACCCGTGAGTATTTACAAAAAGAAAATTTTAATATTTAACAACAAATTTTAACTATAAATTCAAATAAAAATACAATGCATAACATTTATAAATTTCAAATAAAGTGTAAATAACTCATTTAAATATTGTTGAATGATAATTTACAAATAAATGGATATTTTTTTTAAATCAATTGATAAAAAATAACTCATTTAAAATCAATGTGTTAATATTTTAATCATTTTCTTTTATTTTTTAATTTAAATTATAGTACAACAGGTACGAGTATTTACAGGTACGGATATTATGATACCGTTAACATGCAGATATAAAAAATACTCGTAACAAACGGATATTTATTTTCAATATCCATTTTCTACCCGTTGTAGGTTTTATTCACAAATATCTGCGGATACAGATTTTTTTTGACATTCCTATTTCAAAGGCTAAACGTTTTTTTTAAGAAATAATAAGATATATAATAACTATTGTTGATTTTGGTAAAATAGTTATAAAATACTTTTTATAAGATTATTTCTGGTTTCTGATTTGCAACTTTCCTTATAGATGATGTTTATTATCCGGGGTCTTCAACATTATTATTTGTTCTAATTTTTATTTGATTAGATTCATTTACTTGTAAAAGAAATTGTTATTGTTTTTGTGCAGGTGTGATTATGTGAAAGTAGATGCAGAAGAGAAAGTGGAGAAAAGAGTGGAGAAGGACTGTTACCTTCGCCATGAGAATTTTCACTTGCTATTCATTTTTGTGGAATGTGACATATATGTTGAGATCTTTTAAGATTTAATTAGTTAAATAAATTTAACATATATTTTTTTATATTTTTAAATTTAATATATTGATTTGATATATATCTTGTGATATTATTAGACGTAATAAACTAATTTGATACTATTTTGTTAAATCATATAATATATATTGTTTTGCGGTTTCCTAAAATGAAAATGAAAAGTGGATTCTTTTGGTAGAAAACTTACCTTAAAAGATTTTTTTTTGTGTTAGTAATGATATATTATATTATTATTTTTTAAAATTATTATGTAATATTTAATTACATTATTAATTTTTAATATGGTAAAATTATTAATACAATTATTATTATCATTTAAAATAAATTTAAATAAAACTATTAATTAAAACATTAACTATAAATTTTATAAAATGTAATTCATAAATACGTTTTGGAATTTTAAAACTTTTTAAAAGTAATTTAAACAATTTTTAGCGATTTTAAATCTTCAATGACTATTAAAAAATAATAAAATATTATATATTTTATGACGTTTTTTAATTATTAAAATATAATGAAATATCAAAAAGTATAAGTGAATTTGGTATTGATTTTTAGTTTTTTGTATTTTTTTTAGTAATATTATTACTGGTTAAATTTTTTTTATCACAAACTCTTTTTAACATGTGTAATTTTGATAATTATTTTAAGCATCAGGAATTTTATTTGTGTCAGTTTTTAATTGCTAAAAATTTTAGTTTTAATATTCACAAATATATTTTGTTTAGTGAACGTACATGTCATAACATATATCTTTATTTTCGCATAATAAATAAAATCGGTAAAGTAAACAATAATACACATATACATATATTAAAAAATATATAATTAAAAATATAGGGACACCTTTATTTGTACTCGTATAAATAAATTAGGCGATAAACAACATAAATATCTTCAAAGTTGTGTCAGAAAAAAAAATTAAGATAATAAAGGTTAGAAGTGCGATTTTTCTTTGTAGGAAAAATAAAAAGTACACTTATATATTATCAATTATATTATATATTATATATAATTTTTATTCAACTTTCCTTTATTTTAACCTGTTGATTTTAATTTTACTTCACGTATATATTTTTTCTTTTTTTTCTTTATGGGCCTACTTCCCTTTTTTTCCTCTACTAAACAAACATGAAATTTGATTAATTATTTCTTGTAGAGCATAATTCAATATAACTTGATTCATTCTTTTATTTAGAAAAGGTATTGATGATAAAAAAATGTATCCCTTTGATAATATAGGTGTAATATCCCCTTTAATAGAAAATTTTTAAATAAATAAAACATCACATAAATATAATATAATAAAACAAAAGACAGGAACATGTATTAGAAATAACTATTAGAGTTATCTAAAATATATATACTAGAATCAACAGGAGTACCATGGGCGTAAAACAACCCAAGACAAACACCACTAAAGACATAAAAAGTTGTGCAAAAAATTGCTCAACGGGGCATAAAAGACATCAATAGTTCTTCAAAAGATGCTTAAAAGAGCAATATTTAGCATGTCTAATCTAAACGACAACATCACCACCATCTTGATGATCACCAAGGACTCCTTCATCTACTCGCACCAAGACATTACAAAAAGAAAACAGCATAAGAAAACAGAGCACAAAAAGGAAAAGGGTAAGCTAGTTGAAAAAAGAAAAAAAAAAAAATATATATATATATATATATATATATATATATATATATATATATATATATATATATATATATATAACACTCAAAAGAATTGCAAAACAATGCACCAATTACACCAAGCTAAGCAATATCAACTAACCCATCACACATGATGACACTCTAGACTCAATTATCCGGATCTAGACATTGATGTATGATTCTTGGTGGTTTTTGCACTTCTGGTAGCCTCTACTAGCTGAAGAGTCATTGTCAATGGTTTCATCCTACTACACACAAGGTTAGTCCATTTAACCATCATAAGAACCCTGGGACTATTCTTAAAGACAGGACCTCCTGCCCCTCTCACCACATGACTCATTCCACTCTACACGAGTCTTGAATGAGCATTAAAGTATTAGGATAAACTTCCAGTACTGACACCTTACATCAATGAACACACTACTAATTAAATCAAATAGGATTTCTCCCATGGAATCTCCTATATTCTGACACAAGCATTTGAAAACACATATTAGAAACCATATAACATATGTATCTCATGGAAAATAACTAATTCTTATCATTTTTACCCAATCCAACTTAACAACACATTATGCAAACAATTTGAGATTTTAGAAATAAAACTGCAGCTTGTGTAAAGTTCCAAAAATTCTGCATTTACATTCAAATTAAAGATGATTTAATCAAGAACTCGATGCAAAAAGAATCAATCCGATTGGATACCTATAGAAAAATGTATGCACAAAACAAGTGACAAAGGTCAAAGTTGTCAACAATCTAATCTAAGGCGACCTTTAAAAAATACTATTCTAATATAGACTTTAAAACAGATATCACAATTGTCAAAACAAATTGTCATATGTCTAGGACCTACTGTAAAAATTTCAACTCGATTCGATGATTAATGAAGCAAAAATTCAAAATTTCGCGAGATAAGTTAGAGTTGGAAAGCTCAACTCACCTAGCGAGATATTGGGCTCGCCCAGCGAGTCTGCATAATGCAGAAACGCGAATACTACAATTTGACAACGTCAACTGAACCTAAAACTCATTTTAAGCCCCATGTATGTCAGAAACATTTCCAATTTCACGTTACAGTCTCAATTTCCATCAAATTTATCTTAAATCACATGCAAGGGTTAAAACAAGCAAATCATTTTGAAGACTTATAAACCCTAACTTTCCTTACCTTAACTAGGAGCTAAACTTGAGAGGGAGAAAGTCTTAATGGAAGGAGCACCACAGCTCCAAAATCAACTAGAGTACTGAAAAATAGGAACACAAGAACGAAAATGAGATTCTAAGGAAGAATCCATGATAAAACACACACGTTCGAACTTGGAAATGAAGGGAAACAAGAAGGTTTAGCGTTCAACTTACTTGGAGGAAGAGGAAGAACGTTAAGTTAGCTTGAAGGCTCTAGCTCATGTTCTGTTCCAGAAAGAGCAAAGAGTGTTAATTGCCTTTGGGTGAATGAGAGAAAAAATGAGTGCAAAACCAAAAAAAAACTGAAAGGTTTACTGAAAGTAAGAACACAAGTGTCTGATTTGGGTCCTTCACTAAAATTGAGTCCAAAACTTAGAAAGTGGACCTCACGATAAGAATATGGTAACACAATGCAGTTATTCATATTTTAACTTCATCCTCTTACACAATATATAGTGAATAAGAGGGTGAAGACCTTCCTCATTTATTAATAGTTGCAGTGTAAAAGTGCTTCATATATTAAGATTAATATTATGGAAAGAAAAGATTGATTTTGTTTATATTGGTGGAGGGTAATTTTGACACAATGGTTTAAATTTAGTAGACTTGATTTATAATTTAAAATTAATTAAGTGAAACATAAGTATGAGTCATATATATATATATATATATATATATATATATATATATATATATATATATATATATATATATATATATATATAAAGACACTATTCAATTTGGCGATGGTGAAATTTACAAAGTGTGTGGTACAATTTTTTTATCAGTATGTTTAATAAAGAAGTTTGAATATTGTATAAGTAATTATTGGTAGATAGAAATGCAATTATCATTATTGCTTCATTCCATGCATTAACTTCTTTTAAAGATATGATTTTGATAATATCACACTACAATAACATTCACGAGTCTTTTAAATAGTATTAAAATTATGTTAATCAAAGGTTAAAAGGAAAAAATTGATTTCTATTTAAAAAAAAATTATTTTTTATGATGAATAAGAAATAATAATGATATAAACACAAGTAAAAGTATATATCATATAATCATGATATGGTACATGAAACACAATTAACTTAAAATAATATACATTAATTAATTAATTAATGATGTGAAGTTAGTGCTAGTAATAATGTTGGGACATCTCTGGTGGACCTCGGAACAATCAACAAACAGGTATCGCTTTTTCATTTGGGTTCTTATTACTTTTTTAGTTCTTTTAAATCTATGACTTTTTTTTTTTAATGGTATGATATTATTTTATGTTGAATTAGTCTTTTTGAAAAAATTGAAGACTAAAAATAAATAATATATTATAGTTGATTCACAAAATAAATATACATAATATGATATAATAACTCTAAATTATATAAAATAAAATAAAACCAACTTGATAGAGAATTTAATGTACCATTGAATGATGACAATTTGCATAATATTTTTTTTGAAAGTCATCTTTTTTCAGTGTTTCATAATAATGGGATATGATAATTGATTTTACTTCTCTACAATACAGTTAAAAATAGTGACAAAATCAAGTTTATGAAATTAATATTTTTAAAATTAAAATGGTTATTCAGCCTTGCAACGCAACGCAATATTTGAAGGCTACATAGTTGAATCGAAGTAAAATCAATATTAATTAAAAATATAATACTATAGTTTTATAGTAAAAAGTGATATAAAAATATTTATTCACCACCAACATTAAAATAAAAACTATAAAACAAAATATATTATATTACTTAAATTAAAATTTAATAACATTATCAATATTTAATAATAATCATAATAATAATAATTAATTTATATCACTATAAGAAAAATATTTAAATAATGATCAATAATGAGTAAAATAACTAGTTATTATAGTGATCAATTTGGATACCAATTTATAAATAGAAAAAGTTATAATTGATCTCTAAGTAGTTGTTTCTATTGTGAATTAATATTTAAGTTAAATTGGTCACTAATATTAGCTACCAAAGATTTGACTAACAAAATAATTGGTCTCTAATTATTCATTTGGAGACGAATTTATAGACTAATTTTAGTAACCAGTATTTGGTATGTGATGTTAATGACCAATTTGTAGATTAATTCATAATTGAATCTATTTTAATTACCAATTATTTATAATATAAACTATTTAGTTACCAATAATTTTTAATTTAGTATTTAAATTGATTACCATATTAACTAATTATTTTCTATGACTGAAATTGATTATTATTAAAAAAAATTAATGTATGCACAATATACATCAATATTTTTTAATTAAATCATTTTTTGCTAGTTGTAATGATTTCTTCCTATCTTTCATTGTTCTTCTTTAGATCATTTTTTTTTTATTTAGATGTTTCTTTTTTGTTAGAAAACGGAATGGAAATTGAAACTTAAAACAATTGAAATAGTTAAAAGGTAAAAATGGATAGCTATTAAAAGGATATCATGCCACAAAATTATTCAATGATTGATTTAGATTATAAATTGAAATCGAAAATACATTAAAAACAAAACCTTTGAGCCACCAAATAGTATATTGGCAATTAACCCTAAAGATACATTTGTTCCATTTATAAATAGTCATAAAGAATAAATAGCATGGGACATTAAATATACTTTTTGTGAAAAAATATTAAAGTTGTTCATAAATATGTGGTGCAGGTATTACGTAGCAGTAAATCTGGTGTGGCTCGTGATGATTTAATCAATCACCAAATTATTAATTTCCAAATAAAATCATAGCAGATTATGAATTTTTACTCTTAAATTACTGTTTACATTACAAACTTATTTCATTGTTATTATTATGAATATTATATATTTGTGAAGTTTTAAACTATAATTTCTAATTAAAAATGACGTTCAGAAAAACATGGACTAGTATCTTAAAAATGTGGGTTCTTCTAAACTTAAAAAGTATATCATTAATAATAGAACAAATGCTTATAACTTAATTAATTTGTGTAAGAATGAAAAATTTGTCTTGAACATCTTTAGTAGAATGTTAATCATTTGTATTTATGGTAATAGATGTTGTTTTCTTTTTAATGATTTTTATTACAAATATAAAACTACTCGAAGTCGAAAATATATATATATATATATATATATATATATATATATATATATATATATATATATATATATGTGTGTGTGTGTGTGTGTGTGTGTGTGTTTGTTTTTGTAATATCATGGACACAACACATTAGATTCAACCACATTAAATGAGACACTATTCAATTTGGCGATGGTGAAATTTACAAAGTGTGTGGTACAAATTTTTAATCAGTATGTTTAAAAATGAAGTTTGAATATTGTATAAGTAATTATTGGTAGATAGAAATGCATTTATCATTATTGCTTCATTCCATGCATTAATTTCTTTTAAAGATGTGATTTTGATAATATCACACTATAATAACATTCACGAGTTTTTTAAATAGTATTAAAATTATGTTAATCAAAGGTTAAAAGGAAAAAAATGATTTCTATTTAAAAAAATATATTTTTTTATGATGAATAAGAAATAATAATGATAGAAACACAAATAAAAGTATATATCAGAATAATCATGATATGGCAAGTGAAACACAATTAACTTAATGTTAAAAAAAATAGAAATATTTAAACGTGAGGCATAAAAAATATTGAATTGATATACATCATTTGAACGTAGATTATAATTGTATAAAAGTTATGATAAGATAAAAAATATATTGGAGATACAAATGAAATTTTATGTCAAACCAAACAATTAGAAGAAATAAAAAATAGAAAGTATATATATATATATATATATATATATATATATATATATATATATATAAAAGTAAGTTTACTTAATTGACTAATCATTTAAATTGGGATGGAGATATGGCAGGGACGAGTATTTTGGCGGGTATGGAGACAGGGACGAGACGGATATGTACATCTTCATACCCAATTGAAAAAGTCAAGAATTCCCTATATCTAATTAATGTGAGGATTCTTCATCAAAACGGGGATGGATTCAAGGAATATCCACGGAGACGAATTTATTTGTCATCCCTATTTCAGAAGTCTTTTAAAAATTATTAAAATTATGTTAAATCAAAGGTTAAAAGGGAAAAATTGATTTATATTTAAAGTTCTAATTTATTCTTAGAATGTTATTAAAATTTAAAAAAATATTTTGCCACAAAATTATCCAATGATTGAGTTAAATTATAAACTGAAATCGAAAATAAATTAAAAACGAAACCTTTAATCTATAAAACAGTATATTGGCAATTAACCCTAAAGATTTTAATTTTCCCCTTATGAATAGTCATAAATAAGACAAAGCACGGGGAATTAAGTACATATAGTTGTGAAAAAAGATTATATCACGCACAACATAATTATAATCATGATTAAGTATTTATTAGGAAATAGAATGATTTGTGTTGTTGAGGTATTTAAAGGTGTGATTTGTTTGTTTGTTGCATGTGATTATCCAGATTTGAATTCCATAAACATAAGATTAGAAGAAGTAAGATAAAGATGTTTGATTCTCATCCTTACAAATGTGAGAAATGTGGGAAAAAGTTTACAAGCAAGCACGGTTTAGCTATCCACAAGGGTCTTAGTTGGAAGTGTGATGGTGTGAAGTGTGATTTGCCTCCTAAAAGCTTCGTTTGTGGTACATGTGGCAAAGCTTTTGATTCCGACAGACAGCTAAATGGTCACATGACTTTTCACAAAAAACATCGTGCTGGTAGTTCCAGTCATGCAAATCTTCACCTTGATCTTAATCAACCACCAAACTATTGATATCTTATGTTATTATTATTATTATTATTATTAGTTAATTATTTACTTGTTTTAGGTAATTTAGGAGTTTATATATCATGTTTAGTTTATGAATTATGAGTTCAGTGGGGTTTGTTGGTTGGTTAGGAGACTTTTTCTTATTTTTATCTTGGAATAATGTTTGTAACTATTAATAAACAAGGTTCAACTAAGAACTTTTTTATTTTATTCTCTTCTTCATCTTCCTTCTTCTTCTTTTCTTTCTTATAGTTTTCGTGAACTAATTAATCATGTTCCGAAGTAATTCTCGAATGCGCATTTTTTTTTGTTAAGTATTTTATTCGTGTCATTAGGTTTTGTATTTTTGTTTTTGTCTTTATATTGAATTTTTTATTATTTAATAATATGATAAAACTCGAAGGATAGGTTTTTTTTTTTTCAAATGCCTTTGATAGTGATAATGTATTCATTTCTTGTACAAAATGCTCATTTAGTTTTCAAGATTAATTCTTAAAAAGTAATTAGTTAATATGTTTTTTAAAAGTCAATATGGATTTATATATTTAATTTGAGGAGAGTAATTTTACTAAATCATTGTATTATTTTTAATTTTAGACGTGAACAACTACAGAATATGTGTGAAAGTTGTAAACCATAATTTTCACACTTATTCTTTCCAAGTGAATAAGTACAGAATCTGTATACATTCAAAAAAACCATTGGCTAGTAATGTGGGTTATTCTAAATTTATATATATATATATATATATATATATATATATATATATATATATATATATCATTTATAATAAAAGAAATGCTTTAATTGTGTAAGAATGAAAATACTTTCTCGAATATTTTTAGTAAACTTTCCTATCTTCGTGAAAAGCTTCGTGAAAAGCGTCAGGCTTTATAAAAATTAAATAATATTTGACACATCGTTTGTTATTTTTAACACCGTTCAAAAATAAGGATAAAAAATAATAATTTTAAAAATATAGAAACCAAACAAAAATAACCGGGACTAAATTGAACAAAAAGAAATATTACAACCATAAAGTGACACGCGACAACATTAACATGTGGCATAATTGTGACTTGACACGTAGACAATTTTTTGAAATTAAAAAATTATTATTTTTTAATATAAAAAAAATTAAAATAAATAAATTTGTTTTAGAAAAATCAAAAAAATCAGGTGCTGACACATGGTATGTACTGTTAAAAAACGTTAACTATTTAAACACTGTTAGTCAAAATGACCAAATTAATCAAAATTTGACGAAAATAAGGATCTAATTGGACACAAAACGAAAATAAAGACTAAATTGAATGAAAATAACAAAAATAAGGACCAAATATATATTTAAGCCTTATATTTATCTTCTTCTCTTAACTTAATGTGATATCTCGACTTCACATTGATTCTAAAATATTAATTTTTTTTATAAAAAAATATTAAATAATTCTTGTTTATAAGTCAAAGAATATCTTATGCATCTTAATACATTTTTTGGTTGTTTATTGTTAATTACTTGCAAAACTCCACGGAGATTTACTTGGTACAATTAACCTTTTATCTAAAAAATTTTTTTTAAACGCTAATGAGAATATACTTTAAATAAAATCTCGGTAAGCACCTCCATATCTTCAAAATGAAAAATTGAAAGAGTTTCACGCTATTATGAGTTGAATAAACAATTTTTATCTAGAGTCTATAAAGTAAAATCATAGCATAAATTACATAATGAAGAGTAGGTAAACGTGATTTAGTTAACAAGCAATTAATAACATAAAAACACCTCAAATATTTTCACATTCTCATAAAGAGGATTTTTTTTTTCATATTTATTTTCCAATTTTACCTTTTAAATAATTTTTTAACGAAATAATTATTTTATTAATTTTATCCGATATTTTTTTTTAATTTAACTGTTTTTTTAACTTGATTTTTTAAAACTTAAATATTTTTTAATTAAAAAATTATCTATAAAATAAAAACTATTTATAGTAAAATTATAAAAACTATTTATATTTAATTTTATAATAATACTAATAATAATTTATTATTTTTAAGTGAACAAACATATCACTAATTTTAAATAAAAAGGAACCACACAATTTATTTCAAATATTACAAAATTTCGTTTGATGACAACTTTCAACATTATATCACAACTAATATAAATGGACATGCAAGGGAAAACTTATAACATTTTACAAGTTTTCTGTACTTTTTGTCATGAACGAAGATACTGAAACCACATTTCAATATCACTTTAAATTTGAAGTAATGGGAGAGAACACATTAAACACACTTATAAAAATAGAGGAGAAAAAGGAGAAGAACAGAAGAGATATGAATATGGAATATGAAATTTTATATTTTCATGTCCCATCATTTCAAAATCTAAACATAAACTTCTTATAACATGGAAATTCCAACTTACTTTCGTCATTTTCATAAAGTTTTGATGTTGAAGATGCATTATATGCGTCCATGCATGTATTACACACATTTCTCTTCTTCAAACAACGTCCTAATAGTTTGTTATACATATATAGTCTTGATCAAATAACCTTTTTTTAAACTAAGTAAAGCATAGATATGTATACAGGAGACACTCCTTTCAAGAGTTGATAAAACATGCATGAAGGAATTGGTGGAGCAACCAAAAAATTTTATACTTTTCAATTAAATCTTTGTCGATTAATTTTTTGTTAATTGGATGAGGTGATTGTTATCTTACCTTGTGAGTTTGCTTACTTGTTTCCATGTATTATCAAATGTGAGGTTTTGTAGTTAGTTAGCATAAAATTTATATTGTGGTTGATGTAAAACAATGAATGACTATTATTATTTTCATTGAAAATGTGTTGGATAACAAGAATTGATGATGGAGACAATCTTTTAGTCGTTATAGATGATAAGGTGAAAAGTCATTAGGAAACATGACAAATTCATTTTCTAATACATTTTCAATGAGAACACTAAAAATCACTTATTATTTTATATCAACCATAATAACAATTTGATATTAATTAGGTTACCTTCTATTTCTTACATGAAGACAAGTAAGCAAGACCACAAAATAAGATAAAAATTACATCACCCCATTAATAATAACTATATCGAAATATATAAAAGTTTTGAGTACTCAAAAGATAAAAAATAGTAAAACATTTAAAAATATTCAAATTGATTATCGACTTGAAACTTAATTAAGTCTTAATTTTTAAAACGTTAAGTTTTAATTTTTAATAAGGTTACTTTTAATAAAAAATATTTTTAATTTGATATATCATTTCTAAGAATAATATTTTAAATTACTTTTATTTAAACTCATTTATGGATGGAGTACAAAAAAATAAACTGTAATTCTCTTTTACGAAGATAAATTTAGAAATTTATTCTAAGTTAAAAATAAATAATTGAGTTTTTTTTTAATTAACAATCTTAAAAATTTTAATTTAGACAGATAAATAATACTAATTAATTCGTAAAAAAACATATAACGTAGTATTTTTTTAAAGTAATAATTTTAAAAAATATATATTTATGTTGATTTTGAGGGACACTTAATTATTTTTTTAATATATAAAGATAAAACTTATGAAGTGACTATCTTAACAATTTTTTTTTCCTTTATTCATTCTTTCTTTCTTAATAAAGTTTGAGACCTTCACGAACAAGCATTTAAAAAGAAAAAAAAAAGTCATCGATGCAAAATTATAAGAAAGAAAAATTGAGTATTGTACAATTAGTCAACTATGAATTGATTAACTATGCGGACTTAGAATAAAAAAAAAAACATCTCATTTCATTTTCGTAAATAATCGATAGAGATGTAAGTTAAAACATATCAAGTAAAAAAGTGCATAAAACTTAATCGATAATTATCATGTTACAATATAGTCAAACTTTATAAAATGCACTTCTTCTTCTTTTTTCAATATAAACAATATATAAAAAATCAATTAAAAATAACTGAATTAATTATGAAATCTATAATTCTCTTGCCAATCTCTTATAAAATGTGTAATAATTTCAAACATTATTAATTTTATGAACATTGGATCATAAATTACTTTATAACATTCGGAAATCATTAATTTTCAATATGAAGATGTATATTATAGGATGCTTTTGAAAAAATGTAATGATAACATAACAATAATGGTAAATACTAATTGGATGTAGTGTCTAAAGAATTGAAAGATTTTTTCATTAAGATCAGAGTGAATGGATAAAACTAATAGATGTATCAAATGATGCAAAATAAAAATATTTTAAAAATTTTACTTGATTATGTTTGAAATTATTACACATTTTATAAGAGATTGGCAAGAGAATTATAGATTTCATAATTAATTCAGTTATTTTTAATTGATTTAATTGATTTTTTATAGATTGTTTATATTGAAAAAAGAAGAAGAAGTGCATTTTATAAAGTTTGACTATATTGTAACATGATAAGTATCGATTAAGTTTTATGCACTTTTTTACTTGATATGTTTTAACTTACATCTCTATCGATTATTTACGAAAATGAAATGAGATGGTTTTTTAACAGTGTATAATATAGAGGGATGAAAGAGGAACAGACTTCACAAAAATGAATGAAATAAATTTTTGGCCCATGCAGGTCTCGAACCTGCGACCTTCGCGTTATTAGCACGACGCTCTAACCAGCTGAGCTAATAGGCCACACGTTTTTGTCCCTTTTGACGACATTTTAAACTCTAAAAAACGAAAATGATCTGTTAAGTTTCCTTGATTTGCAGGAGTATTACTGTTATCTTCAGGATTAAAATGAATTAAGTTTGAATGATTTGAATGATGATCAATTTTAAAATAGGTTAAAATATTTTTTTGTCCTAATTTTTGTCAATTTTTTTAAATAAGTCATAATTTTGGTTTTGTTTTTAAATAGGTCTTAATTTTCGTTAATTTTGTTTAGTTAGATATTTTTTGTTAACACTGTTTAAATCATTAACCACAATGAACAATGACTACCACGTGTCACTTTGTGGTTTTTTGAATTTTTTTATTATTTTTAATTTTTTTTAATTTTTTTAAATGTACACGTGTCAACTCAGTAGCGTGTCACGTGTTACTTCGTGATTTTTTTTATTTTTTTAAAAATTTTTATAAATGTTCACGTGTCAACCCAATGTGTCAAAGTCAATGTTCTATATTTAATTTGGTCCTTATATTTGTTATTTCTGTACAATTAGGTCCCAATTTTTGTTAACATTAATCAATTTGGTCCCTATCGAAGATGTAACAAAATTTAATTTTTATATCAAAGTTACAATGATGTGAATTTTAATATACTATATAAAAATATTTAATAAAAAATGTGAATTTTAATATAAAAATTAAATTTGATTTTAATTTGGAAATGGACCAAATTGGTTAATGTTAACAAAAATTGAGACCTAATTGAACAAAAATAAGAAATATAGGAACCAAATTCAATATAGAACATTGACTTTGACACGTGGCACGCTACTGGTTGACACGTGGACATTTATAAAATTTAAAAAAATAAATAAATAAATTTAAAAAAAAATTCAAAAACATTCAAAAAACCACGAAGTGACACGTGACACGCTACTGGGTTTACACATGTACATTTAAAAAAAATTTAAAAATAAAATAAAAAATTTTAAAAATAAAAATAAAAATTTAAAAAAATTCAAAGAACCACGAAGTGACACGTGGCAGTCACTATTCATGGACGTTAATGATTTAAACGGTGTTAGCAAAAAAGATCCAATTAGACAAAATTGACGAAAATTGGGACTTATTTGAACACAAAACTAAAATTATGACTTATTTGAACAAACTTGACGAAAATTGGGACCAACAAGGTATTTTAACCTTTAAAATAATATCCTAAGATCAATAATTAAAGTTTCATTGATGAAGTGAAGAAATTTGTGAAAATGGGTGTAATTTTTTTTTAATTTGATAAATAAAATTTAGTAAAAGAATGACTGAATATAGATATATTGATATACATAATTCATTGGTGCTATATCTTTTATATATTTTTATAGTACCTATATATAAACGGACTCTCCAATTTATATTTACATTTCTATTTCTAATTTTACTATTTATTAAATAACTATTCTTTTAAATTAAAACTATTATTTTATCTTATTTTTTAACCTTTTTTAATTAAAATAAATATCTTTAACAAAAATAATTATCTACAAAATAAATAAAAGATATTTATGATATAATTTTAAAAATTATTAATATTTACTTTTAAAATAAAAAAATAACACACGCATGTATTTCCACTAATTTGATGAAGGTATTTTCATTTTTGAGAATTATTTATTTATTTTGATACAATTTGTAGTAAATTATTTATTTTACATTTTTTAGTTGGTCTATTTTTTTAATATATATTTATGTATTACTATATTTTTCTATCTTTTAATATACGTCCGTTTTTTTTCTTCTCTATATTAATGTGGAAATAACACATCTTTAGTAATGAAACAACATATAAATATAGATTAAAATAAAAAAAAATCTTAAAAACGTAAATATGATATTATTCACTTAAAATTACTTAAAGAAATAAATTAAATATTTTTTATTTGACTGAAAAAAAATAATAATATGGTATTGGTTTATAGAAAGAGGCACAAAGTTACGAGTGACAATGGTATCATGGTGACACGAATTTCGCTGTTTCATACTCATTTTTAGAGTAAAAGTTCTTCATCGTCCTCATGTTTAATGGGTATTAAATTTTTGTCACATCCTCTTCCTCATCAGATACATACTAATACTTGTACCCATATCATTTTTCTTATTGTTTCAATATCAAGTAATTAATTTTTATAAAATTATAAAAAATTAGGGTAAATGAAACATAATATTATCAAATATTCAATGTTAGAAGGAAAATATTTTTGTTTATTCGATATCAAATATTTAGAAAGAAAATATAGTTATATATGTTTCAAATTAAAATACTAAATGAAAATTTATTAGAATCAAAATATTTATTAAATTTACCAAGGTTAATGTTACCTAGTTGATAAAATTTTAAAATATTTCTAAAAAATATAAAAGGAAAATAAATATTGAAATTAAAAATATTTTAAATGTATGTTTACTTCAATTTTTTAAATTCTAATGAAATCTCTTTTTTTGGACACAAATAAAAATATTTTAAATGTACGTTTACTTCAATTTTGGAAAAGGATGAATTCCAAATTTTGCATCCAAATTTAAAGACTAACCTTGTATTTGGATGGAGCATTTCAATAATGCTTAGAAATTGAAATACTTTGTATTTGAATTGCTTGTAATTGAATTCCATTCATTTTTTAAATAACTTGTTTGGATAAGGAAATTAAAATACCTTACATTTCAATTTCTTGTCTGAAAAAAAAAATTGAATTTATTGTGAGATAAAATTTAATTTTAACAATATTTATTTTACGCTTAATTATGTTTTGAGTTTATGATAAATTTGAAAACATGCTCGACAATCCAGATGGGTCGGGCAGACCCAACTACGCAACTGGATTGGTTAGACCTGATGACCCACCCGAGCTGGACCGACTGGAAAGCCCAGACAGGCTGGGTGACCCGATGATCTAGAGGCCTGACGGCCCAAACTGCACGATTGTGCCGTCAAGTTCGTCAATATGGCCCGGTCCAACCTGTCTAGGTCATTGACATAATGCTCCAGACGGGTCCAACGACTCGAACGGGTCCGACGAGTCGAACGGGTCCGACGAATCGAACGGGCCCGACGACTCGAACGGGCCCGACGACTCGAACGGGCCCGACGACTCGAACGGGTCCGACGACTCGAACGGGTCCGACGACTCGAACGGGCCCGACGACCTGGACTGGCCTGACGACCTGGACGAGCCCGACTATCCGGACGGGGTTGAATATCCGGACGGGTTCGACAACCCGGACGAGCCCGTACACCCAAACGAGCCCGAAAACCCAGACGGGTCCAACGATTAGGATGGGCCCAAGGACCCGGACAGGCCCGACGACTTGGACACGTCCGACGACCCAAACAAACTCGACGACCTAGACGGGCCCGAGACTTGAACGGGCCCGACAACTCGTACGAGCCCTTTCAAACTGTTGGGATAGTCAGGACCGTATGAGTCGTCAGGCCCGTCTGGATCGTCGGCATCGTACGTGTCGTCGAGCCCGTCCGAGTCTTCGGGCCCGTTCTGGTTGTCGGGCCTGTCCGCATCGTCCCACACTTATGGGTCGTCGGACACGTCTGAGTCGTCGTGCTCATCCGGGTCGTTGGGCCCAATGATTTGGAATGGCCCATTCGGGTCGTCGGGCTCGTCCAAGTTGTCGGGCTCGTCCGGGTTGTCTGGCCCGTTTAGGTCGTCACGCTCATCCGGGTCATCGGGACCGTCTAGATCGTCGGGCCCGTTTGAGTCGTCATACCTATCTGGGTCATCGGGCCCGTTTGGGTCGTCGGGCCCGTCCGGGTTGTCGGGGCACGTTCGGGTCGTCGGGCCTGTCTAGGTCGCGGGCACGTTCGGGTCATCCGACCCATTTGGGTCGTCGGGCACATTCGGGTCATCGGGCCCGTTTGGGTCGTCCTCGGTCATCGGGCCCGTTTGGGTCGCCAGGCCCATCCGATTCGTCGGATCCGTCCGGGTCGTCGGGCTCGTCCGAGTCTTCGGGCTCGTCTGAGTCGTCGGGCACGTTCGGGTCGTTGGGCTCGTCCGGGTCATCGGTCACGTTCGGGTCGTCGGGCACGTACAGGTTGCCGGGCACGTCCGGATCGTCATGCCCGTCTGGATCATCTAGAATGTGAGGTTGAGTGAGAAGAATTTCAAATTCCACCTATTTTGAGGGTATTTGAATTTCTACTAATTTAACTAATTGAAATCCTTCAAAAAAAAATGCTTGCATTTGAAATGTTTTTTAATTTCTCTATCCAAACAAAGCATTTCATTACAAAAAAATCTAAATTCTTCAAAAAAATGAATTGCTTCATTAAAATACTCTATCCAAACACACTCTAAGGCTCTGTTCTCTTCGAGAGATAGATTTGAAGGGGAGCGAGAAAATGAATTTGAATGGATTAGAAGGTCAAATATGTTTTTTTAAGAAATTTGAGGATGACAATAAGTAGATTTAGTAGTAAAATTTGTGAGATTTTATAAGTGATTTGAACGATGTGATAGATAAAAAATAAAGTTTTAATATATTAAAATGTAATATTACAATTTTGTCCTTAAAGTTAAAATTAATGAATTCTAATTATTATTATTATTATTTAATATTGTTATTAATATTATATATATATATAAAATTTGGAATTGAATTCAAGGATCATGATGGATCCATTATCATTGAAATCGATCCAGCTAAATTGGTTGGATCGAATGTCATTGGGTTGGGATTGGATATAGCTTCAATGGATTGGATCCAGCGTCATTGGATCAGATCCAACCTTCTTTGGAATAGATATAGTGCCATGGGACCTGGTTACTCATCTTGCACTGCTGATCCAACTGAAACATACACGTGAAGAAACATGAGGATATATATGTATTTGCATACATATCACCTCAAATCACCTTAGTTGAAGAGATATTGAAAGATCTTATAATTCTGGTAATCCGCTCCTTCTCTCGCTGTACATTAATATAAAATAATTATATTTTTACTTTTAAAATAGCATATATTATATATAAATTATTCATCGTAAGAGCATTTTTTAGATTATATATTTCATTAATTTATTTTTCAGTAACACTTAGTTTGGATAAACATCTTAAATTAGCTTTGATAAGAATTAAACTTTAAAATAAATAAATTAGCTTAATAAACTGACTTATATAATAGGAAAAAGAAACAAATAATATGTCGCATGCCAATTTTAACCTACGACCTTCACGTTAATTGTAATATATATATATATATATATATATATATATTAATGGGTTAAATATATTTTTTATTTTTTATTTTTTAGTGAAAATTAAAATTAGTTCATTTTCAAAATTTTGAACCAATTTATTTATCCATTTTTAGAAATTATGTGGATTTAGTATTTTTAACCAAAATGTTTAATTTTATTTGACGTTTAAAACATGTTTCATGATGATATTTGAATTTTTTACATGATTTAACATATTTCTGCTTCAATATTAATTGAGATTCATGATAATATTTGAGTTATTTACATTATTTGACACATTTTCGCTTCAACATTAACTTAAAATCATGTCTGAAACGTCAAATAAATTTAAAAAATTTTGGTTAAAAAAACTAAATCTACACAATTATGGATGTAGGATTGAATTAGTCCAAAATTTCAAAGAAAGACTAATTTTAATTTTTACTATGAATTAAGAGACAAAAACATATTTTTTAATCCTTTATCTATTCAATATAAATGTTATGTTTAGAACTTTGATGATTCTTGGTTCTATTTATAAATGCTTTTGAGATTTAAGATACAATTGAGAAAAATAGAGAAAAATATTTATTAGTATAATAAAATGTTGAGCTTCAACATTTCATTTCAGTTGAATTTGGAATAGATAATCAGAACATTTAAGAAGATTATTTAGTTCATTCACTCTTGGACTGTAATTTGATTAATGATATGTTTCATTGGTTTCGTTGTGCCATCTTATCCTATATATAATTCGTGAAATGTTTAGTGTTGTTAGAATCAATAATTCATATAGTTTTCAATTTAAAGATGAATTTCAAATATATTTATAATTAACTATCAAGAATTCAATGTGAATGTTGATCTTTTAGTTGCATATTACTATAATACGAGTAATTAGAGTTTATCCATTAACTTCTATAAGTTTGATTAATCCATCTATCATATATTTTTTAATTTTAATTTTATTAATTGTAATATATATATATATATATATATATATATATATATATATATATATATATTACAATGAATCATACAAATATATTTTAGGTTTTCAATTGATTGTTTAAAATTTATAACTAAATAAACTAAAATAATTATTTTTTACCTGTGTAAATTCTTTTATTATTATTATTATTATTATTATCAATAATTGAAATTTAATTTGTAAGTATAGTTTAAGTTATAATATTAGCATTGATATCATTTGAGAGATGAAATTTTCACTGGTTTGCCCGCACATACTTGGTCCGCGGATCTGCGAGCTGGTCCACTTTTTTTTATATATATATTTTTTAATTCTTATGATAAAATTTTCAATGATAAAAATTGGAAAACTTTAAGAAGTACACAAAATTAAGTAAATATTTTGGGGAGTTGAATGATAAATTGATAATTCAACATTTTCATCATATTCATAGTATGACATACACAATGTATTCTTTAAATTTTAGTACATTAAAAAATACATAATATTTGTCTTTTCCAGTTATACAAGAATTTGAAATGTTAATGCAAAAGTCCATAAAAAAGTAACTAATATACACAAGTGCAAGTTTTTTTTTTATGCGAACTTGCAAACCGATTCGCGTAGGCTGCGAGCTAACCCACACAAACTGCAAATTTATGCGGATCAGGCTATGACGAACTTGCGAATTCAACTTCTAAATCGAGAGTCAGGTCAGGTCTTAATTGCCATCCTTATCGAGAGTCATATAAACCACATTTTTAATATTTGGAAAAGGTATGTGAAATTAGGTAAAAGCGACAATGGCATAGAAAAATTAAAACCAAACATGTTGAGTGTATTCGAAAAACAATAATACTATGTAGACAAATGACGTCATACGTACTTACTTGAATGACGTAGAACATATAAATTATTTGTTAACTATATTTTTTCTTAAAACATGTTCTTAAAATTTTTAATCTAAGGTGGAAAATTTTACATCCGTATGAAAAATAATGATAATAATAATAATTAAGTTTCTCAAAGTTGTAAGAATAATAATTATAATAATTAAATTTTATAGATTTGCAGAAAAAAAAATACGTCAAAAGAGTTTATATCTCAAGACTTAAAACACGAAAAATGAGTATGGAACTAAAAATGCAATTTTATATTTATCTTCTTCTTTTAACTTAATATGATATTTCAACTTCACATTGATTTTTTTTAAGATTGATAAAAATATCAATCTTTTTATAAAAATTATTAAATAATTATTGTTTATTAGTCAAAGAATATCTTATGCATTTTAATACATTTTTTGTTGTTGTTTATAATTAATTACTATTGTAGGTTCTTTATTACCCTTTATCTAAAAAACTTTTTTTTGCAATATTCTAAGGTTTCTTTATTTATTTTTATCAATTTTGCTTATTAGTTATTTTACTCTCACGTCATACTATAGGCTAACAGAAAATGAATTTCTATTCCAAAATGCAGTAGGTGCTTTTGCACAAACGTATTTTATGAATTTTTCTTATATTTCTTTGAATTTTTTAATACTTTATTTCTTTCATAAATCTTTTTCTATTTTTTATTAATAATTTCTTGCTGTAACAAACCGATTTGACTTACAATATTATATTAATAAGGTTTAAGAAATCAATCTCTACTACCTCTTTTTATGTTTCTTTTGATCTCATTTTGTTTGTTTTACTTGTTTTATAAATTTAAATACATTCCTTCTGTATCTTAATTCCTATTTATGATATTCCCACGTGTACTTGCCTATGCTCAAACATTAAAGTGATCATCCTAAAAAAACAACAAAGACATAATACAAAATCAACATAAGTGTAAGTTAATATATATAAAATCATGTATTACATATTTAAAGCAATTAAATGCAGCAAGACAACATGTGATCAAACAATTTTATCATAAATAATGACTCTAGACATAATGATCCGGATCCATGTAATTAACATCAGACTTATGGTAATGTGCACCTGTGGTGATTTCTAAACTTTGGAGAGTTTGGCCTCAAGGGGTTATCCTCCAATTACTCACAAGATAAGCCCCCTTTCACGTCTAGGACTTGATCCATTCCAAAGACTAGGGCCTCATGCATCTCTTTACGATATAACCTAGTCTACTATAATTGAGTGTGAGTAAATATTAGAGAAAGAATATTACCATAGAAAATCCATATGTTATTACATTTACTAGAATACTATCACTTAGAATTTCTCCATGAAATTCTACAATTCAAACTCATTCCATGCTTCCAAACATACAACACATTCCATTCATCAATATCAATTAATTACAAAAAACTTACAACAAAAGCATGAGTTGATTGATATCTGTCTTGATTCTGGAACACTCGCCCAACGAACCAATTCTCTCGTTGGGCGAAACACGAGTTTCAACCAGCGACCAAATGGTCGCCCAATGAGTATTCCATTGGGAGTGCAGGGAATTAATTTCCACATAAATCGCCCAATGAGCAATGCTCGTCCAGCGAAGCATGAATTAGAGACATCTCTGTTTTGGATAGTCACCCAACGATAATCACTTACCCAACGACCTCCATATTAAAGTTGCCCCTGATGCATAATTTACCCAGCGAGTCTGCATAATTATGCAGAATAGCAGTTTCTGCATAATTCTGCAGTCTTGACCAGTGCACTTCTTTAGAAAATCCTCACAGACATCAAACAGTATACAAAAGCTCAATGGCATAATATTATCAGTGTAATTTGGTACTATCATACATATCATATACAGACAAATTGAAAATACCGTACTCTATTCAATTTATCCTCAATTCTCATGCATCTCAAACATCAATTTCACAATCAACAACTCCAATTAAATCGTTTAATCTATATTTCAAGCAATTATGAAATGATTAAATAGTGTAATTAACTTCCCTCACTTGCGATTGGCTCAAACGATTATGACGTAACCTAAAACCCCTTTCTACTGTTGATGCTCACAATTCAACCTAGAATTAGTAGAAACACGATCATGGAACATCATTAGAACATCATTAGAACCACTAACCAACAAAGATTATTACATGAGATTCAAAACTCACATGCGATACAAAAAAAATCACATGCAGGGTTTTAAGAGGAAGACCGAGAAAAGAGTAGAATTACAACTTACTCAATTCAAGATTTTGATAGGACAGACTCGAAGATATCACCATAATGATACGGTCTCTGATCTTTAAAAAAATGAGGATACAGTGAGAAGTTTTAGAGAAAAGTGAGAGAGAATTTAGAGAAACAAAATTTTAGAGAATTAGTGTTTTCTAAATAATGAAATCCTTTTATGAAATTTCTATTTATATATAAATAGTTTATTAGTAAAATAATACTAGGATCTCATTATTTTAAACACCGTCACTCTTAAAATATGATTTTTGTTCGCACATGAATAACTTTCGAAGAGTTTTATTTTTTTTTACAATAATAATAGATGTGAGTCACTCACTTACGCAATTTATATTTGCTTCGGAATGGATTAGAAAATTATGGAATATTCTTAATTAATTTGACTTGACATTCTTGTTGTAAGGTTTTAATCTATTAATTAAAGTGGTGTCTGGTTGATATTAAGTCTTCTTGGTTATGTTAATTTTTTTATAATTATATTAATCTTGAATTATTTATGACTTCATATTCTCTTACTCTTTTCAATTTCAATTAATTTTTCTTTTTTTAAATTTGTTATGGCCAATCATTCTAAGATCTCGTAATAATAGTTTTGAAATAAAGAAAAACTCAATACATTTATTCTAACCAAATTGAACTCAAGTATTCTTAACATGGAACGAAATAAACTTCTAGTGCTCTTAAATAATATTTAATTATAGTATCTTATTGCATATTCTATTCTAATAAACATTGTAATCCACTTATTATTTCGATTTCTTGTAGTGTTTTTAAGACCAAAACATTTACCTTTCAAAATTTATTATTAAAATAGTAGTTTCGTTGTCAAGAAAAAAATATATATTTGGAGATAAAGTTTTCATTACCTTATAATATATTACGTAAATTATAATTATAGGTATGGATCTATAATTTAATTCTTCATTCACCATTTTAATTTACAGGACATTGTTATATTATATTCTACTAGTGTTTCAATTTATAATTTTTTCTGTCTATTATTTTTCAATATATGGCAAAAACATGTCTATTAATTGTTTGCCTTTTATTGCTATTTGAATTGGCCTATGGTTCTTATATTCTTCAATATTATAAAAAGCAAGAGTGATCTAAATCACGTTTTAAATATTTCATGTAAAATTAGGTAATCTTTGGATGAAATTTGCCCAACTATCTATTATCAATGTTAAGTTCCCATCTAGACCAAAGTAGAAGCAATAATCGAACAAAAAAAAAATTAAAAACAAACATGTTTAGAGCATTTATAACAAGTATTATGAATTAATAAAATAAATTTATTCTCTCTTTGGAGAAATAGAAAATATAACTATTAATTAATTGAGTAGAAAGTGATTAAGTGAAGAGATATCATATTTGAATTTCAGTCAAATTCCTTTTAACAAAATTTAGGCATCTAAAATTTTTAAAATATAACTTTAGAAAAATAATACAAATTATTTACTATTTTAACATTTATAATACCTAAATAAATAATCTTTTAATATTTCTCTATGTAGAAATAGCGTCACCTCACCACCGGTGATACACCAAACCTAACAATTGTTTTTACATAAATTTGTCATACGTTTCGCCACAAACCCAACACTTAACTCTCTCTCCTCTTTCTCTCTCTAGAATCTTTGAATGGTATCCAAAAACCCGAACCCGCCGGAGGGATTCTACTTGGATCCGACTGGCATGGCTCTCCCAGGGATGCCTCCCTTCGCCTCCGTCTCTGCCGCTGCTGCAGCCGCCGTCTCCGCCTCCAACTCCTCGGAAGATGCAGCCAAGAAGATCCGCAAGCCCTACACTATCACCAAGTCGCGGGAGAACTGGACCGAACCAGAACACGACAAGTTCCTCGAAGCCCTTCAACTGTAATAAAGTTCGCTCCTTTTATTGTTGGTCAATTTTGGTTTTGCTTCTGAGAATTATTCAGTGATTGAGGTTTAGAGCTCGGTTGAGGTATTGGATAGTTGAATTTTAGTGCTCAGGGATGGTTTTCTGAGTTGCATGTGCTGAATTGTGTGTGGGAATTAGGGCTTTCGGGTGGGTTTGGCGGGGAAGAATTGGGGTTTGTGTTTTATGACGGTGAGTGTGTTAAAATGGATAGGGTAAAGCTTGGTTTTTTATGCTGAGTTAACATGGTCAACTCAGGGTTGGATTAAAGGCGTATTTGGTGTGATAAAATGTTTTATGTTTTTAATTTATTTTTTCACTAAGGAAATGCCGTTGTATTTTTTTTTTAATTTTTAAAATTTTAATGTAGAAGTGTTTGAAAATTAGAAAAAATGGTGCGAAAATAAAGTAGGATTTATTTAATTGTGAATGTAAAGAGGAGTAAAATTAAAAACACAGTGAAAAACAGGTAGAACACGTTTTTTCAAACCAAACTGGTTCACGGGTGTGGTATTGCTAATATTAGCATGGATTCTCCTTAGAACTTAGAAATGGTGAAGAATGTGATGAGATGCTTTAGAAGAGAGTATTAAAACGATTATCGAAACCAGATTCTTTCCTAATGTTTTGTTAGATGGTGACATTGACATGATTATTTATTACTATGTATCAAATTATCATTGCTGGTTGAAACCTGTCGGGACATCTAGATAATGCTCAATATTTTAATTGATATTAGAGTAAAACAATAGAAGCACGTTGTAATATTGCTTATATTACTATTGTTGGTTCTTATCTTTTGACTTGTGTTTGTTTGGATTCGAATATGGACTAGCCGAACTAATTGGAATTAGTTGTTTAACTTTTTCCTTACAATGATAAATAAATGATAAATAAGCTAGGAAGAATAGCCCAAAGACATTGGTAATCACAAGTTAGCAAAATAGATCATACAAGAGAAAAGGATTATTACACTAAGTAATCTTAAGAACATTTTAGTATATTTAAGATTTCCCTCTCATGCACCTAATGCATATATTTTGACAAGATGTTTCCTCCTGGGACTGTGTTAATGTAGTAAATGTATTATTAGTTCATGATAGGACACAAAATTACCTGAAACGTGTAGATTAATTTAATTGTATATGAAGATTATTACCTATTTTGGTTGAAGAAATATTATTAAGTACAAATAATATATATATATATATATATATATATATATATATATATATATATATATATATATATATATATATATAAAAGTGAAAAGAGAAGAACTCTACATCAAAAGAGAAGGATCTGGATCTGATGGGCCGAAGTGACTAAAAAGGCATAGTTGTGTAAGTTTTTTGTCTTTCAGTAATAGAACTTCCCTTGAAACATATCTGAGGACACCAGAGAGAAACCATATACACTGCTATCCAATAAAATATTATTGAAGATAAAAAATACTGTTCAAATTATCTCTCTTTATTTTAAATTTTGGCAAGAACATCATGATAATTTTGTAAATCATTGGATTATTGTGGTGGACAGCTTCATTGAAAGGTCATGACTTAATTCCATTCCCTACTGTTGCAATTTAAAGCTAGTATTTGTTTCTGCCCTCTTTTGGTATTTACTACCAGTTTCACTGTCCTCACATTGTTTTGCTCCTTCATTTGTTTACAGGTTTGACCGTGACTGGAAAAAGATTGAAGCATTTGTTGGATCAAAGACTGTTATACAGGTAATTCTAATGAGCAAAAATCCTTTTTTTGGCTAGAAGTGCACAATTTTCTTTAATATTTCTGGAGTTAAGTATAGATATTTCATTTTAGCTTTTACAGTTAAAGTATGCCTTCTCTCATTATCTTGTTAAATTGTTTTTTGTTCTCAATTTTGTGGGATGGGAGTCAATAAATCCTAGGCTAGAAAAGGCTTATTCACTAATAAAAATTTGGGCCCAGGTATCATATTAAGTGTGAAGATTACGTAAAAATAATTTGGCCAGAAAAAATTGATGGTGATGGAATGTCGTTAATTGATTATGTAGTTTTCAAATTTTCCCAAAGAAACTATATCTCGTTGGAAATGAAATGTCAAAAGATAGGTCTTATTCCCACCCACCCTAAAGAAATGCTACTTTATTCAACCATATTCTCCTTGATTCACCATGTATTTCTCACTGTCATATTGTGCTCTGCTGCTATAGTAAGGTTGGTTTGTTGACTTGCAGTTCATTTAAGGAAGGTTTTATGGGACAAAAAAATGTTAAACCTACAACCCATTTTTAGTCCTGTTTTTCTAGGCAAGGTACTTTAATTTAAAATTTGAGGTATAACATGAGTTTCCTGTTCTTTCTTTCTATTCAATGCAAGTTATTGCATTTTAATGTCATTGAGCTTTCTATTACTTCATTGTAGAGCTCTTGTCAAACAAATTGTTTGTTCCATAAACTTGTAGATTAGTAGTATACGTACTCATATTGTGGTCACTTTGTGATCTATGTTAATATATGCATCGTTTTAACCATTTGAATTTTAATCCTTTATCATTAAATTATTGTTAGAATTTATACCCATTTCATATCATACCTTGTTATTCTCTTAAAAAATGTGAAGTACCTAAAGGCTTAGGTGTTAGATGCAGATCCAGCTTGGTTTTGTAATCTTTAACTCAGATACACGTGTGAGTATAGAATGGTTTTTCGTCTGAAAGAAAGTAATACAAAATTGCTTTTGATGACATGCTGATCCTTTTGACTGAAAGAAAAGCAAGTGTGACAAGGAGCCTAATTTTATGTAGAAATTATTTATGACAACATTTAAAATGTAATTTGATCCATGGCACTGACCACACTTAGTGGGAAAATACTTGTTTGTTGTTTTCGTAGAGACAGATGTCTGGTGCTGAGCTGGCTTGAAAATCTGAATATACATGAATGTTTGAGTTGTTAGGGCTTGTGTTATTTTATTCTATTTATTTTTTTAGTTTTTTTCAACTTTAGATTTCAATGTCCGTGCCTTAAGGTAGTGTTTGGACAGAGAATCTTAAACTTCTAAGGAATTTGAATTGCATGGGAGTTTACTTGCTTTAATTACATTCCTTTCATTTTCGAAATTCTTTATTTGGTTAAATAATTCAAATTCATTATATTTTCAATTCTTTGTGCAGATAAAATAATTCAAAATCCATCATATGTGAAATTAACAAATTGGTATTTCAATACAAATTTTTAGCAACTGTAAACATTTGCCTTTGGTCTAAACTTCAAAAAACATGCAAAATGTTAAATGAGTAATTATACAATTTTTTCATAGATAATCTTTAACTACAAAATCAAATATTAAGCAGTTTGCGATCTGATTTTAATGTAATTTTGTAACTAAAAAAAAATATTGTTTAGCAAGAAGAGAAAAGTAAATATTGTTAACATTTTAATAAATAGGTTTAATTACTCGAATGGTACCCACTTTGGTAGATGTGCATTAATCTGGTATCCGTTTTTTAACAAAAATATGATGTGTAAATAAATAAAAATATTCCTAATAAAACATATATAATCTATATTCCTGATTATATAAGATCAACTCCTTATTTCTGTAATTATAACAATTTGAAATCTCTTCATTTTATTTGAAAATAAAACCTCTTTAAAATTCCCATCATTATGATTTTTTTTTTTTTTTTTTTGCATTTGGTATCCAACTCACTCATTTTGACATGCTATGTGGTTTTAAATCCATTTAAAACTTGAATGCCTCTTTCAATTCCTCATCCAAATACACCATAATTTAGCTTAAGGACTAATAATAATTTCTACTGGTTTTGTAGATACGTAGTCACGCACAGAAATACTTTCTAAAAGTTCAGAAGAGTGGAGCAAGTGAACATCTTCCGCCACCCAGACCTAAAAGAAAAGCAGCACATCCATATCCCCAAAAAGCTTCCAGAAATGGTAAGAATCTTTTGCCATGTTTTTTGTAGACAATTTAAGTTGATTTACATCTAATAATTCAAAATTGATATCTGGCAGCTCCTGTACTCCCACAAGTATCGGGATCTTTTCAATCTTCATCTGCTTTGCTTGAACCTGGATATATCCTGAAGAATGATTCCCCAGCAATGCTTAAAATTCCTATGAACACTGTGGTGTCGTCCTGGTCAAACAACACCTTGCAAACTGTCAATTTATCCCCTGGTATTAGATGCTACAATTTTCTGTACCTTCTTTATTTTGTTGATCCTGGGATTTTGTTCATGAAAAGCAGACTGTTTATTGAAGATACTTGTTGATAAATTTTTTTTAGATATACTAACTACTTTTTTCTGTTTGCTACATTATATGTGTATTGCAGTGACAAAAGTGAATAATCCTTGCAGTAGTGGTGAAAGCACTCCTAAAGTGCGCCCAGCTGGTGAATCTAATGGTCAAACACCTCATCAAGGGAATAAAATCCATCCATTGAGAGGCAAGGATTTAGTAGTTTTCCTTTTTAGTTTGAAGTTGATTTTTTTATGGTTACATGCATGCATCATGAGTTCATGGAATATGGTTATAGGAAATGTTTGTACTGATAGTGGCGTAAAATTTACATTCAGTGTGTGCTTTACGTCAGTTTTATACTAAAAACTAATCAAATGGGATTGAAGTAACTTAATTTTCAATCTTGGAGACGGATTGTCTTATGCACCAAAATTTCACTTGAACCGTGATATAACTGAAATGCTTAAAATTATAAGCTTTCAGCTTTTATTTGAATTCAACAAGTATGATGTATTTTGGACTCTCTTCATCTCATATTCATGATGTCTCGAAAGCTGTTTGAGTAGCTTTTATACAAACTCCCACTTTAACCTAGATACGGACAGACTTAAAATTTCCTTATACAAGTATAACGTTTTCTTGTCATGCAAGTTTCATTTTTACAGTAATATTGATTTTTATATTCATTACTGTGTTGATTTTAAATTAACAGTTTAATTTTTTTAATGCAGTTCTTCCAGATTTTACTCAGGTATATGGTTTCATTGGCAGTGTATTTGATCCAAATGCAACTGAACATCTGCAGAAACTAAAAAAGATGGACCGTATAGACGTTGAGACAGTATGTTTATGTTCCTCCATCCAGTATTTGCTATTCTTTTCAGCTAGATTGGACTGTGTTATAGATACTTATCAAATTGGTTTTTAATATGATTCAGGCAATTAATTACTACTCCTCAAGTGTATTTTGGTCTCAGACTGGATTTTCTAGAATCACTTTGAATACCAGTTAATGTGATTTTAAATTAATTTTCATATGTTTGGTTTCACACTAAATAATTTATGCTGGATATAGAATTGATTCAGAATTGGAACTACTTGATTAGCTTTTGCATTGGATAAAAAATTGTATGCTGAATTTAGTTGCTAAGATGCTTTTATAATAAAAACATCCAAACATAAGTCACGTCACTTCTAAAGGCAATTTTAACCAAAATCAATTATGTCATATTCATCCAAACATACACTAAGTTGACATTAAAGCTTTATTTGAACCTGACTCTTTATTAACTATGTTATATAAATGAATTTATGCTTGTTCAAAAGTACTTACAAATGAATATCCTTGGATTTTTTTAGGTGCTACTGCTAATGAGAAACCTGTCGATCAATTTAACTAGCCCAGATTTTGAGGATCATGTAAGTATTTATGTCCCTGATATTTAGATTGCTATAAATATATATTATGTCATGATGAGTAATTATATAAGTACCATTTATCTCTATAATATAACCATCATGTGAGTTCATTTTTGTGAAAAAGTGTTATCTTCTTTTCTGTTTCATTTTTTACTGCCGTGTAATTTTGAATAAGATTTTCTCTGTTGGTGTTGCAAGTGATCTTCTTATCATTTTATCGTATGTATTTCTCTCCCTCTCTCTCTCTTCTAATAAGGTATTTCTTGTCATCTTATCAAAGGAAGCAAAAGAGTGTTTATAAGAATATGTTAATTTAGAAACAATTATCAATACTAGTTACTTGTTAACTCCATTATATCAACTAATCAAGTAGTTGATATTCTGTAAACTTTATACTTTTTGGCAAGAAAACTGAAACTTTGTTATAGCTTTCTGGATACCAATGTTTCATATGTTGTCATTGAACTTATAAAATACCAGGCATGCGTCTGTAATCTCATTGTAGTATCTGTATTATTCTTATTCATTCTGTACTTGAGCTAGTTCAAGAAACATAAAACTGGGAGCCTATTATAATGAGTTTAATGATTAATTTAATCCTTATAATTGTACATCAAATTGAATCTTTTAGAAGAAAGAAAGAACAGTAAGGAAGTGGATTTACTAATGTGCATCCATCATTTTTCATTCATACAGAGGAAGTTGCTTTCATCATATGAGGTTGAACCAGAGAGAAATAACTATCAATGTGGATAGAGCATGCACAATAAGAAGTTGAAGAGTGCTAATGAGATGGAAGCAGAAAATGGCTTCTTTTTCCATCAATTGGTGTTACTATCTTCCATGATTTGGTAAGAGCTCATGGAAAGGCACAAGGTGGAGATGTTGGAGTCACAGCTAAATTTTTACCCTGCTCTTGGTTTTTTTTTTTTTGCTGTTTCTCATCACTGTAGCTAAGGAAATCGTTAATTCTCATAATTCAATCATGACTTTGTGTATATATGAATCAACCTTTGAAAAAGAAAACAATAATGTGAGAATGTATAGCTATTTCTTAGTTTTATGTAGGTCTGTATAGCACCCAATAGTGTATTAAATTCAACCAAATATCAAATATTTGGAAACAAGAATGTTATATTCTAGTTTTGTGAAGGTCTGTGCAGCACCTAATATTTCTGTTAGGTTCAACCAAACATTGAATATTTGGAACCAAGGATATAAATTTACCTAATCTATAGACATCGTATTAAATTTACCTATTTAAATGTTTATTGGCACATGATATGGAAATGACTATAATAAGCTGGAATATTAAATTCCAATTCCATTTGTTAAAACTGCTGAAATCTAATAGTTAAAATAAAAAGACTTAAACAAACTTTTTATTTCTTTAAATGTGATATTCTTCTTCTTAGTGTTTTAAATTAAAAAGGATTGTTCTTTTTGTCTCATTTCATTATCAGTTTTGGACTGGTTATTTGTGTAAAAAAATGTGTCAGGAAAATACTACGTGTAAATGAAATTCAGTCTTTTTAGTCTCTTAAATATAAAAGTGATAATTTCCCTTAAATATAAAAATGATAATTTAAGTCTCAAATTTAAAAATGAAGTTCTTTAAATCCAAAAATATTTTTTTTTGTCTCTAGATTTAAGGGTGATTAAAAATAATTTATTTTAATTTTAAAAGATAACGTTAAAAATTTGTTAAAACAGCTAATACATTTCTGATTTGATAAACATGACTTCAAACGTCTTTATTCTTCTCCTCTATAGTAACGGCCTGCATATCGTTACTACGCTGTGTCTATTTTAATTTTTTACTTTCTTTATTAACTGATAGTTTTATTGAATTTTTTATATGATCTATAACCATATATAAAAACAGTATTCATTATTTCGTATTCACATTTTAAAATATCAATTTTATCCTTTAAAATATAATTATTTATTAAATTTTTGAAAGTTGATCGTTATTTTTACAAATTTTTTATAAAATAGTTTATCTATAATTCTTCTCTTTTTTATTTATTAACAGTTATTCTCTCATCTTTTCTTATATATTTCACTCTATTTTTAATAAATATAGTTTTATTTTATATATTAACTTAATAACCTTACAATATCATATCACACAATTTACAAAATGAGTACACACATGTACTATTGCGTCTGTATTTACTCTAGTAATATAGTAATTATGATTGATGTTTAATTTTACTTTATTATATTTTAAAGATTTAAAATAATGAATAAATTTATCTTCAAATATAATTCGGTGATTTAAATTTGGTTTAAGAGTTTCGATCTTTTTATTTTAATTGAGTTTTAATTTTATTTGTATATAAAAGAAGTCAATTCAGTTCCTTCAATTTATATTGGCGTTAACATGTAGGTTCTGTTATTTTTGATAAATATTACACCTTTTCATAAATGTAGTTCGAAAAATATAAAATTGTTTTACTTTGACACAATTTACGCGTTAATAATTTTTAAAATGTTTTTTTGAGTAAAAGTACACAATATTTAAGAAATTATCGAATCTCTATTTCTTCTTCAAACAATTGCACTTATAAAGTTAAAATCAAATAAAACAACATAAAGTCATAGTGAAGAAATAAGAATCTCATATCCCTTCACTTTAAAAGTCAAAAGATTTCAAGATTATTTAAAGTGACTTAAGAAGTTTTTACTTTTCTTTTATTATTTTTAAAAATATATATTTAAACTTAGTTCAGTTTTACAAAAATTACATTTACTTATATATTAAAAATTAATTTTATTTATAATGATGTGAAGAATAGATATTGCACTCCCTTAAATTTTTTACCGCACACCATCAAATATGTGAATTAGCACAACTAACCATATAGATTATTTAATTTAATTCCAATTTTCTTATCCCTTCATCTTGATTGTGCAGCTGCTCCTTCCACCTACCGTCACAGTTTTCTTGTTCACTGTGAGTTTTGGAGAAGGCATCGGTGATGATAAGGTTTCGGTGCATCTCCGGAAGACAACAAATGTCCACGCTATTGTAGGAAGACATTCCGGAAGTAACAAAAAGTTCAATGAACTTTAAATTATTCTTAAAATAAAGAATGAAGTAAAATTATACATGAATTTCACATAATCACCTCAAGTTTCACATTACACCCAAAGAATTCTGGTCATGTAAAACTGAATGTACCAAATGTATTTTTGAACTCTATATACTTAAATAAAATTAGTCAATTTCGTAAAGATTTTGGTATCTAGAAAACACGATAAATTATATACTTTGGAGAAACATTGTTAATTGTGTGATCTTTGAGAATAATTGTTACATTTATTTTGGAGAAAACAAAAACATATTCGCACTAAATTCTTTTAGTTGTTTTAATTTTTCCTTATTAATTGTTTATTTATGCCTTTTGCTGGATGATAAAAAAAGTAACATTTGAATTGAATACATCTTCAAGTTCAATAAGACTTCACCATTGGTTGTTGGTGAAATTTTTTAAAAGATATTAATTATTACTCTTTCACCATAAAACCTAAACATAGAATGGAATTACTTAACGAAGGAAGCAAACCAAGGATGACGCAGAAACGTGGCGTAAGATATGTTTGGAATCACACTAATTGGGTTTGTAAAACACTGTTCTTTTAATTGATATGTATCTTAGAACAACTGTGACAAAACAAGATAGGTAGATGCGACTGACAGACACATTTTCACATCACAAAACAGACACATTCTCCCATCACAAAACTAAACCTATGAAACTAAAAACAGAAAAATCTCGGCATCTTCCATCAGTTTGTTAACAGACAAACAGACTCCGAACATAACTCAACATAAAATTATAAAAATCAAACGACTGTCGTCATTTAGTCCACTTCTTCCATCTTGCTCTCCTCAGCACCTTCCTCTTCCAATGGGGGCATGTCAACATCATCGCCACCAGTCTCGTCTTCATCAATGCTGAGACCCAGTTTCAACATCCTGTGAATCCTCGAAGCAAATGTGTTTGGATCATCAAGGCTGAAACCTGAAGTCAAAAGGGCTGTCTCAAAGAGAAGCAACACAAGGTCCTTCACAGACTTGTCATTCTTATCAGCTTCAGCTCTCTTCCTCAACTCCTCCATAATTCCATTGTCAGGGTTGATCTCCATGGTCTTCTTGCTAGACATGTAGCCACTCATGCTGTTGTCTCTCAGAGCCTGAGCCTTCATAATTCTTTCCATGTTTGCAGTCCATCCATACTCACCAGTAACCAAACAGCAAGGGGAATCGACAATCCTGTCCGAGACAACAACCTTCTCCACTTTGTCTCCCAGAATGTCCTTGATCACCTTGCAGAGCTCCTCAAACGATTTCTTCTTCTCTTCTTTCTTCTTCTTCTCTTCCTCAGTTTCATCATCCAGTTTCAACCCCTCCTTTGTAGCTGAAACCAATTTCTTGCCATCGTACTCCTTCAGTTGTCCGACTGCATACTCGTCAATAGCATCCACCATGTACAGAACTTCATAGCCCTTCTTCTTCAGTCTCTCCAAGAAGGGTGAGTTCTCCACAGCCTTTTTGCTCTCTCCAGTGATGTAATAAATGTCCTTTTGTCCCTCCTTCATTCTTGTAACGTAATCCTTCAAGCTTGTCATTTCATCGCCACTTTTTGTTGAGTGGTACCTGAGCAAATCAGCCAATTTGGACCTGTTCTGGCTATCCTCGTGGATACCCAGTTTCAAGTTCTTTGAAAAAGCATCATAGAACTTATTGTAGTCTTCTTTGTTCTCTGCAATTTCGTTGAACATCTCAATACACTTCTTCACAAGATTCTTTCTGATCACCTTCAAGATCTTGTTCTGTTGTAACATCTCACGAGAGATGTTGAGGGGCAAGTCATCGGAGTCAACAACACCTTTCACAAATCCAAGGTATTCAGGAATGAGCTCTTCACAGTTGTCCATGATGAACACCCTCCTGACGTAAAGCTTGATGTTGTTCATCTTTTTCCTGGTGTCAAACAGATCAAAGGGTGCTCTCTTTGGAACGAAGAGAATGGCCTTAAACTCAAGCTGACCCTCCACAGAGAAATGCTTCACAGCTAAGTGCTCTTCCCAGTCGTTGGTCAGGCTCTTGTAGAAAGAAGCGTACTCATCCTTGGTGATCTCTTCTGGTTTCCGCAGCCAAATTGGTTTCTGCTTGTTGATGAGTTGCCACTCGTGAGAAACCTCCTTGATCTTCTTCTTTTTCTTAGAATCTTTCTCCTTTTCCTCGTCAACCTCCTCAATGTCCCCTTCTTCCTCCTTCTTGGGTTCATCATCTTCATCATCGCTAATTTCTTTCTCGGTTGTCTTCTCCGTCCAGAGGTAGATAGGATAGCTAATGAATTCAGAGTGCTTCTTCACAAGATCCTTGATCCTCCTTTCCTCCAAGTACTCCAACTGTTGACGATCAAAGAGGTTAATCAATCAGAACACAAGTTATATAAACCAAAACAACATAAAAAAGCCAGTTTTTCGACAACAAAATGGTATCAGATTGATAAATTAACAATACCTGATCTTCCTTGAGGAAGAGAGTAATCTTAGTTCCCCTTCCGAGTTGCTCGCCCTCAGTGTCCCTAGTAACAGTGAAAGAGCCACCAGCTTGAGATTCCCAAATGTACTGTTCATCGTCATTATGCTTGGTGGTAACAATGACTTTCTCCGCAACAAGGTAAGCAGAGTAGAACCCCACACCGAACTGCCCAATCATGCTTACATCAGCACCAGCCTGCAGAGCCTCCATGAATTCCTTGGTCCCAGACCTCGCAATGGTACCCAGGTTGTTCACCAAATCTACAAACAAAACAACATAAAATCACGGTCAGAGATTTCTAAGTTCAAATTCCTTCCAAATCAGCATTCGAAACTCCGAAAATCCAAAAACTTCCATTCCACGTCATGCATTACTAATGTATTACCTGCTTTGGTCATTCCAATGCCACTATCAATAATGGAAAGGGTCTTGTTGGCCTTGTCGGGCACGAGTCGAATGAAGAGCTCTGGCTGAGCATCGAGCTTGCTCTTGTCGGTTAAACTCTCGAATCGAATCTTATCCAAAGCCTACATTTGAACAAAAATGAAATGAATCAAACACCGTTATATTCAAACATTTACGGTTAAGCAACTAACATTAAGAACTAGTTTGTACAACTGTTAACGTATAACTATAATGATTAAAACTGTGATTTACATGGACAACTAAAACCAGGAGTCTCTAAATAAATAATTCCAACAAATAAGAACTAAGAATCTCCATGTGACAATGTTGAAATTGAGTTTTGAAAAATATCTGTGGATGATTCATAATAGCTCTATAACGAATATATCTAATGACACAATACCTACGGATATTTCATTTATGCATTGAAAATTCTGAAACCAAGAATGAATGATAGGAGAGGCTTACATCAGAAGAGTTGCTGATGAGTTCTCGCAAGAAGATCTCCTTGTTGCTGTAGAAAGTGTTGATGATGAGGCTCAGAAGTTGGTTAATCTCAGCCTGGAAAGCGAAGGTTTCAGCGTCCGCCATTGAATATCAGATGATAACCGCAGAGAACCACTGATTTAACAGAGAAGAAATCGCAAGAAGGAAAATGAGCAAATTGCACAGAGCAGAATGCACAATCGAAAAGAGCGAATTGCACAGAAATTATTCGTTGGAGGAAGAAGAAGTGGAAGAGGTTTATATAAGAATGAGAACTGGCGTGAAACAAACAGGTTCTGGAGTGTTCTACCTCTCTCGAGAGGTTTTATTTTCTTTAGTAAACTGAATGAGGAAACACGTTGTCGTTTTGTTTTTTTTAAGTTTCGCAGCAAAGTATCCGGAACTTTCCATGGTAATGGTGGTGTTTGAGGCACTACTAGAATGTTCCTTCTCTCTCATTCAAATGACGAAAATAGGGCCCCACAAAAATATCAAGAACAAAATATTTTTTGCTTTATTATATTATATTTTCAAATTTGTAAATGCTATTCAGTTTCTTGAATTTAGAAATACGTTTTCATCTTTACTATCTTTCAACTCAAATTATTTTAATCTTTCTAATGTTAATAATAAGGAAGTATAAATATATCTTTTATAAATTTAAAATACTAAAATAATTTATCTTTTTAGTGTAGAATATCAAAATCAGATTCATCCCAAATATTGAATTAAAAATATAAATACTTTAAAAAAGTTATATTTCAAATTTGTATGGTGCTAAGTGACCTATATATATTATTTTATTTCAATCCAAAATTTACTAATTATTTTATGGCTTTGACACGCTGAATGGGGCCTGAAAGTAAAGTTGTACATTGTGTTCTTGTTTTTTTTTTTCTTTTCCGGTTGAACTAGAATATTAAAAAGGTCCTTTAAGGTTTTCTTAAAGTAAAAAACGATTTCAAACTAAGATTTTTATGCTCAATTTTCAATGGTATAGTTGTTGTAGTCTCGATAAACAAACAATTTTTATTATGGAAATAAATATTTTCTTAATAATAAATAATAAAAATAAATCTAACCTAATTAGCTATCATTATCACGTATGATATTATATATATATATATATATATATATATATATATATATATATATATATATATATATATATATATATATATATATATATATATATATATATATATATATATATATAAATATACTGTTTTCAATATCAGTTTTCTATTTAAAAAATTAAAAATATAATTTATATACTCAAAATTATTATTATTACTTAAGTATTTATTTTAGTTATATTACCATATAAACATATTTATTTTATCTTTTTCACTTAAATTTTAAATAATACATGTGATTGTAAATAATTTTATATATATATATATATTATCATGATACTGATTTACAACTAATTAAATATTTTAATGACGAAAGAGTATTTATTCTGATAAAGATATAAAAATATAAAGATAGAGGATATAAAGATATATATACATTTGCAACTATATAAAGTAGAACACTCAGATCCAAATTTAGTTATAGTTTTGCAAAGCTTCAGTATTTTTTGAGGGACAGCTTCTTCTCAAATTTTCAAGTTTTGGATTTGCGGTTTCGTTTTACTGTTCTCATACTTTCAGGTTCATGTCATGTTCTTAAACTTATAATCGTTTACACTGTTGATTCTTTGAATATGATTACTGGTTATAATGATATTTGTTCTTAAATTACTAATTTTGTTTCTGTGTCATTGATTTGTTTTTTATTTTCACGTTTGTATTTTCTTTAATTGAGTTTTTATTTTGGTAAAAAACACTCAATGTAATTACTTCCACTAAAACAGTGTTATATGTCAAAATTTATGTTTCTCAAATGATAATAGAAGTTATTTTCTATTTTGTAATTCTTTTTATTTTGATTTGGATCGTATTTTTATATGAGACCTAAATTTTGATAAATGATAATTCCAAATTTTGAATGTCACAAACTTAGATTTTGATACGTGATAAGTGATAAATCAAGAGTTTGACTCTAAATTTTGGTTGTAACGATTCTAAATTTTAATACGTGACACTTCTGATATTAATATCAATTTAATGAAATAATATTTTTTTTTTTGTGTTTACATACTCAAAATTTTAATATAAAAGTCAAATTATTAATTAAATATTTTTTTAAAATAAGTTTTTCATATTGAGGATGACATTAGGATCTATGTTTTAAAATAATGAATTGTGGATTAGTTTGTGCTAACTTTTCTATATTATTTCACAGATTATTGGTACAGAGGAAATTCTCACATTCGAAAGACATGGTAAGAATTTATTTTCAGATTAGAAATAAGAATTTCATTAAATACCAAGTCTGGAGAAGAAATTAAAAACATAAACATACATGAAACTTTGAATGGCCATGTGAATGTGTAACCGAGTAGGGTACATAGGTATGAGTTTGAAACAAATATTTACATATAAAATTTAATGTGCATGATTGTAATCAAGTTTTAAATATTTTTTCCAGCTGTATACTGATATTAAATGAGTTAATAGCTATATTGTTAATATTATTATGTTCGATTAGTTTTGATGCAAGGTTTAAACAATAAATATTTAGTTTATTTTTATTATTAAAAACCTTGACTATAAAGCTACTGTAGAAATATTTTTATTTTTATTTTTATGTACAATATAATATTTTATTCTTGTGTGTGAATATATAATAACTAATTTTGTTAATGCCTTTTGTGAATTTTTTGTTGTGTGTTACGCAATTAATTCCTTCATTTTTTTTGTAAATTATAAGTTTTTATTTAATTGTATTATTATTTGTTATTATAGATGTTTTTCATCTGAAATTTTCAACCTAAGAAAATAATTTTTTTTTTCATAAGGGATGTGCTATATATCCTTAGAATGAAAAAAAGAATGATATCCTTTTTGTGAAAAATACGGGAATGGGGTGATTGCGTGTATCTACATCTTTCTATTAAGTGTTTTTTTTTTTCAAAAAATAATATATAATTTTAAATTACTATATAGCAAATATTTACATAATTTTAAATATATATATATATATATATATATATATATATATATATATTAAAGCGCAATCTAAACTGACATACTTATAATTTTAAAATATCTGTAAAACTTTTAATTTTATTTTAGATTATTTAAAAGCAAAAATACAGTTTTTAAAAATAATTTTTTATTTTAATAAAATTTCAAATTCACACACTATATATGTGGTTAAAATATGGGAAATAATTTTATTTATGCATAAATAATTTGACAAAATAACCCACCAATAAAAAATCAAATTTTCTTACTATGGTTAGTTACATAAATATGTACTGTATTTTCCCTTTCCATAAAAAACATTGAACATGCATTTATATTTATCTGTACCGTTAGATTTATCTAAAATTTCAGTATTATAATTTTGTTAACTTTTTTTGTGTGTTTATTTGAAGGATCACGAACCAATAGACACACAAGATTCAGAAGATTTGAATGAACATCAACCAAATAACTCGGATGCAGAAGAACCAAATAACTGGGAATCGAATGAGCAAGAACCAAATAACTGGGAACTGAATCAACAGGAACCAAATGAACCATATAACTGGGATATTGAGCAGGAACCAGTATGGCATGAACAGGAAGCAAATTACAATGAATGGGATGGAACCTTTAATGAAGTTTACCATTGCTACCCGCTTTCTGCCATTGATAAGGTACAAAGAATCAGATATAGTCTATATAATTGAGAATACAAGTGTGAGTCTAAGTTTCACATCGAGTAAAAGTGAGAAAGTTGAACACCATATAAAAGTAAAAATTCATAAATTCATCGTCTCAAGATTTTGGATAAGAATAGTGTCAATCTCTTATGTACCAGACTCAAATTCATCAGTGTTGTATCTTTCCGTAATCCTCTCTCAAAAGACCTGAGAGTTCTTATGTTTCAAATGTTAGCAGAACTAGGTTTTCTGACTTACTTTATTTTTTCCAAACCTAACTGATACTGTTTTTTATGTTCTGCAGTCAAATTTTGAAAATGGTGGTAAAGGTATGTATGCTCACAATTAATTACCCTTAAACTTTTGACATGATAATATGTATGAAAACGTTTCATGTTATTTCTTTTTTCTGCAGTTATCATGCCTCCTTCAGCCCTAATTCTGCTTGGTAAGTTTACTTTTTATGTAAATTTGGTTTAAATGAACACATTGATCCATTCTTCTTCTACTAAACAATAACTTCAAATTATTTCAGCATCTATGGATATAGCTTATCCCATGTTATTTGAGCTGAGAAATCCTTCTGATGGAAAAGTTAGTCATTGTGGAGTGCAAGAATTCACTGCTGATTTGGGTAACATATATATGCCGAAATGGGTATGTCATTTCATTTTCTTCTTGGTTCAACCTTCTTTAATTACTTTGTTTCAAAGATTAATTAAACAGTTATTATATGTTGCTTAATTATTGACAGATGATGGAAAATATGCATCTTGAAGAGGGAGATTCTGTGGAAGTGAGAAGCATAGAACTCAGTAGAGGAACGTATGTGAAGTTGCAGCCTCACACCAAAGATTTCTTCGAAATCTCCAATCCAAGAGTCATGTAAAAATTTCTATCACATTTAGTTTTATAATGTTTAACAAATCTGATAAGGGTGTGTCGATTAACATTTTCTTAATTTCTTTTTTACGTATCATTTGTGCAGCTTGGAAATTTCACTTAGAGACCACTTTTGTTTAACAAGTGGTGACACTATAATGATTGCTTATAACGACAAGCAATATTACATTGACATAGTTGAAACTAAACCTTCTCATGCAGTCACTATAGTTGAAACAGACTGTGAAGTTGATTTTGCCCAACCACTTGATTACGAAGAACCTGAGAAACCGATGCTGTCATCTACTTCATCTGGTAAGGATTGTACTGAAGTTGTGTTTGTAATTGTGATCTTTTTTTCTTAGAGTTTTTTTACATGATTGGGGGCAGATTTGCTCATAAATTACATAAATGGAGAAGTCAGAAAAGCAAAAAGTGAGGTCGTCATATGATATGACGACTTTGGTGATATTGAAAAAGTGAAGTTGTAAGGAGGATTTCTCCTTTTGTAATTTATGTTGAATTGAAGTCGTTGTTAAGCAGTTGACTTCAAGTTTAACTTTAGTATCGTAAAAGTAGTATATAAGATAAAGTTTGAATCTATTTATATGTTCTAAATTGATTTATTTTTGATTAATGTGAGATTTGTAACATATATTTTCACGTTGAGATATATATATATCTCGAGTGTAACTTATATTAGTGGGTGGTCCAATAATGGGTATAACTATATGCATATCAAACACCAATATAGGTTTTAAACTATGACTTTGATACCTTATTAAGAAGTGAATTTTAAACCTAATTCAATCCCACAAAACTAATTTATAAGACGAGGTTTGCATCCACTTGTATATTCTAAATTTACATTAATTGATGTGAGACTTCCAATAATAGTACCAACTATTTCATTTTTTGCTTTTTTATAAATTATAATTTGTGGTCAAATTTACCTGATATAAAAAAAAATAAATTTTTGGACTATATAAAATTCATTTGTAGATTCTGACTGTAATTTTTATGTTTCAGTTGAAGATTCGGCAACGAAGAGTGCCAAAATGACTCCGTTCACTGGTACTGCAAGGCGTTTGGATGACAAACCTTGTACACAATCAGTACAAGAAACATCCTCTTCAACACCAAAGGAGCAACAAACTGAAAATGAAACAAAAAAATCCAACTTTAAAACACGTAAACCTGGAAAGCTTGTGTTTGGGTCAAATTTGAATGTACCTAAAGCATCCACAAAGGTGAGTGTGTTATTATTAGTAATATGTGTTATACCTAAATATTTATTGGTCAATGATGTGATTTATCAAATTTTCAATTTTCTCTTATTAGAACAAGACAACTGAAGAGTCGTATAAGGAGAAGGAGGAACTACCGAAGTTTCAAGCTTTTTCAGGAAAAAAGTACTCGTTGATGGATTGATTTTTATTGCTCTGGCTTTGCTTCAAATGTGTATCATCTTTCATTTTGGTTTTTTTATGTTTCAAGTATATTGTTATTTACATTGTTAATTACATATACGTAGTCATTCTCAAAGCTCTAAAGCTTAATTATTATTGATTTGAGTTATATTGATAATAATAGTAAAAGTTTTTTTTCTTTTCTTTTAATTCTTTTATTTTTTTCAATTTCTTTTCACATTAACATTTCAACTCCAGAGAGCATCTTCTTCAGAACAAAATTTAGTGCACTCCTTTAAAAAATAATAAATCCAACAACTCGTTTTTCATGAAAAAAGGCATTTCAATTACATATAAAAATGAAAAACTAACTACGTTTAATCTATATTTAATATAAAATTTAGGTTTAACTAAATTAATGCTTTAATATTTGATTTGAATTGGTATTTTTGTATTTTTTAGAAAAAAAAAAGACTAAATTGACCTATCTCTAATAATATATTTTTTCTCATTAAACTGACCATCTTATGTTAGACATAATTTACGCATGATACACCCTATTCAGAAGTAAGAGAGAAAATTCATGTCCGATGCTAAGAGGTCACACGTTAATTTTGAGCATTTATCTACAAAAATGTCACTAGTAACTTTTTACGTCTAGTGCATACATATGTTTGACGTAAATTTCGTGACGTAATAAGTTGTTTATGTGTTAGTGATTCTCTTTAAACAAAGGTCAGGTAAAATTTTTTATAGTTGCTATTGATTATTTCATTGAGTGGACATAGGCAAAGCTCCTCACCACTATTATCAGGTACAAAAACTTTTCTTGACAAACATTATGTGTTGGCATGGTCTACCTCATTCCTTTGTAACTAATAATTTTTTTATTGATAAAGGATTTGAGGGATTCCTAACACAACTTGGTATCAAACACCGACTTATTTCTATTGAGCACTCGTAATCCAACGAAAAAGCAGAAGTAGTGAATAAAGTCATCCTTTAAATAAGCTCGATAAAGTGAAAGGGTTATGGATTGAAGAGATTCTAAACATCTTATGGGGATACCATTGTACTCTACAGTCCACAACCCATCACTAGTGCAGAAATCTCATTTTACCTCGCCTTATATGCCTCGGTTGGCCAGGAACCGAAGCATATAATGGTGCGGTGGCATTTTTGCAATTAGAGCCAAGTTTTAGGCCTCGGTTCTCTTAATAACCGGTGCCAAAGAGGGGTATAGGCCCCGGTTCGCTCAAAACCGGTGCCAAAGAGGGGTATAGGCCACGGTCCAGTAGGACCCGAAGCCAAAAAGTGGCTGAAAATCAGGGTATAGGCCTCGGTCCAAGGAGACCCGGTGCCAAAAGGGGGTTAATGGCTTCGGTTCCTCTAACAACCGAAGCCATAGGGTTTATTTAGGGTTTGAAATTCCTGAACCCTTCTTCCTCCCCGCGCCAGCGCCTCCATATAGGGTTCCTCTCTCTGTCGCTCTCTCTCGCGTGGTCTCTCTCTCTCTCTCGCTTTCTTTCGTCACCGACAACGGCGTCAACCGCATCTCCAGCAACAACGACGACCGCATCGCCTTCGCCCTCGACCTCTCCCTCCTCCTCCGCGACCTCCGCAGCGCCGTCGCCATCGCCTCCGAGTACTCCGCCTCCTCCTCCACCGCCACAACCTTCTGCAATCCTGCGTCAGCATCTTGAACCCTCTCAACGTAAAGGTCTAGCTGCTGCTTGGTGGTGCCGGTGAGGGCCTCCGCGGCGGCCATGAGCAGATGGACCAGTCTTAGGCCCTTAGAATCGTCGGCGACAGCTGTTTCTTCATCCTCGTCGTGGGATCTGGTTGTGAGACGAGGGATCCGGTGAAGGCGTCCCAGTTGACGAGGGGGGACCAGTGGTTCCAGTTGCAACCGTAGTCGTCGTCGGAAGAGGGGGTGGTGTGTCGAGAGAAGTGGAGGTTGTGGATTACATCCATGTCTGGGTCCATGTCTATTTCCCTGTTGGAGGTTGGGGAGAAAAGAAGAGAGAATAAAAAGAAAGTGGGTAGATGTATTCTGGTGCCGTCGCGGTTAGGGGACATTGATGATTCTGGTGCAGAAACTGTGCGATAGAAATCCGGTGGTGGGTATGGGACTGGAAAATATTTATCACTTATGGCCTCGGTCGTAACTGACCCGAGGCAGAAAACGGTGTATATGGCACCGGTTTCAAAACAACCGAGGCCAAAATGTGTACCTTTTGGCCTCGCCCCAATATGCCTCGGTTCCAGACCCGAGGCAAAATGTAAAAAATAACCGAGGCAGAAAGCCCTTCCTGTACTGGTGCATGAAACTTCTTTTAGTTGACTTATGGTACAAATGTCATGATCTCAATGGAGCTCGCAGTGTAAGAGAAGAAGCCGCAAAGACAAGAGAAGTACGACATTATAACACATGTGTTAAAGCACGAGTGTTCCAAAAAGGAGATCTCATACAGAGGAAGCTCAAAGAAGCTTGGTAGGATAAGTAAGAAGGAAAGTTGGCACCAAACTAGGACAAACCATACCGAATTTGGGACTCGTTGCAAAATGAAGCATACAAAGTTGAAGAGCTTTCTGTTAGGCTGATTCCAAGAACGTGGAATGCCACGCATTTGAAGATGTATTATAATTGACTGATATTTTATTGATGTGAGGAAATGTGTCTCTTTTTTCTTCACCCATTTTTTTCCTAAGTTGTGTTAATTTGATCAAGGTTTTAACGAGGCATATCAAACATTAACATGAACAAAATTCCTCCTTTGTACATATTATTATATATTGTATGTTTTGAAATCATTGTCCAGAAACCCGAGTCTAAATAAGTGTCCAAAAATGTGACTAAACTTGGGAAAATTGAAGTATGAGCGTAAAAAAATGTGACTATTTGGTAAATTTGAGATTGAGCAAACAAAGATGTGACTGACTTGGTAAATCCAATCACGAGTGTCCAAAATTGTGACTACCCACATAAATTCAGGCTCATCTTAAAAACAATTGAAAATGAAACTTAGTAGATATAAATTACATAGTAGCTCAAATAAGAAAACTACATAGATATAAAAGCCTGAATATTACATAAATGTCAAAAGTTTGAACAAAATCACAAATACGATTAGTTTAAGAAACTTAGTCATCAACTAAGTTTCCATCAATTACATCTTTTTCAATATTAAAACTAGAAATATCTAAGCTAAGAGCAAAGAGTGCAACCCGCTGAATAACTTACTTGAAGCCCTCGGTGTATCCTTACAAATCTTGGGCGACGAAGGTATCATTGTATGTTCAGGTTCGCCTCAACCTTGTCCTTTTTTTCCTTGGCCTTCTTAAGCTCTGTTCTAAGACTTTCCACTAGGTCCTTAACCTCTTTCTTCTTTACCTTCATTGACTTTTCCATGTCGTTGGCCATGCCTTACTCAAATTCTAGATTCTTTATTTGTCCAAGGCATTTAGCAGTTTCTCAATCCTTGGTAGATATTGCTCAACTTGCTCTTTGAGAAGGGTTTTCTCCCTTTCTAAAAGTTTGGCATTGACACTTGTCAATTCTTCATCCTTCTTCTTTAGCTTGGTGTTCTTTGAAAAGGTATCTTCGAAGTGATGAAGGATGGCTAAACTCCTCATTATCGTTACCTCATCAGGTTGAAGGCATCTTGATGCCCCAACAACTTCAAACATTTGTGCGTTGTAGGGCACTGGAAAGTTGGGACCACCAAACCTTGGCACATAACCTCACATGTTGATGTGCAACAGAGAATTGAAGTGTCGTGTAGATGTTGAAACATGGTCAACTCGGGTTAAAGGCCTCTCTTTGCCTTGGTAATTAATGATGCTTGTGGGAAATTAGGGAGGGGGAGCTCTTGGTTTATGCACCCCTTGGATAGGCAAGTTGATACTAATAGGACGAGGTCAACCTTGTTGATCTCCGGAGGAAAGAGATATAATGGTCGATATAGCCATCATAGTGGACAAAGGAATGACAGTGGTGATCACAATCGTCGAATGAGGAACAATTGCTTCAGGTTAAGAACTGGTAGGTGTTGATGAACGTTCGTTGTTCTGTCGATCTTTGCCAATAAAGGAGGAATCTCGGTGTATAGTTAAGGTAAAAGAAAATGTATTTCTCTTTATTAGATTTGAAACACCCCAGTTTGAAAAAGCGGTTGTTTAAACCCTTTATAAGATTGAGTATATATTGTGAAAATAAATCCATATTGGGCACCACTATAAGAAAACCACCCAACTTCTTGGTCGAGTTTGAGTTGGTAAAAATACATAAAGTTATTGGCAGTAGGTGTTATACATAGGTGCTCACATAGGACCTCAAAGGCCTTTAAAATGATCCAACTATTCGGATGAGGTTGGTTGGCTGCTACTCCTATTATGGAAAGTATGTGACATTCAAAAGTAGATAAAGGGAATAAAACATTAAGGTCCTTAAACATATCCTCATATACATAGGCGAAGTCGATTGTATTTGTAACATCCAAAAAAAATATAATAATAATAATATAAATAAATAAAATAAAAGAGATATATTTTTTTTAGAATATTTTATGAAATTATAATTATCTTTTTCATATAATTTATGAATTATTGAGGAAAAATTTAAAATATATCCTAATAAGATTAATTAGATTTTTTTTAAAATCACTTATATATGAAATATATATTTTCAAATTAAACTATAAGATTTTATAATTGGAATTAATATTAAATTATTACCGTATAAGGTAATTCTATTAAAGCAAGAAAAGAAATAGAATAAAAGAGTGATAAGTAGATAACGCGTAAAAGCTATTAAAAATAAGAAAAAATAAAATATGAAAGGATAACGTAACAATAAATGTCATTTTATCATGTTACTGTGAAGAAGAAAAAAAATCTATGAACCAGTAATTGAATTGGAACGTAATGAGCAAAACCAAAGAAAATGAGGTTAAATTTGAACTAATGTAATCATTACAAATAGGAGTATAAATAGGATGAATAGGAAGAGAGAAGAGATATTGAGAATGAAAGAAGAAAAAAAAAGAGCAACAGAAGAAGAAGTTCTGTGTGTGAGAAGGAAGAAAGAGGAAAAAAATAAATAAATACATTTATCATCGAAGTCTTAGTACAACATTGGTATAATTTTCACGATAAATAAGGTAAGGGGATGAGACATCTATCATTTTATCTTTTTACTTTGATTATTCTTTTATCTGTTTATAATTACTTTTATCTTTATATTTACCTTAAGTGAGGTGTCCCTAACCTTATTCTAATTTATATTTAGTTCCCGTTCCTATTTATTTATTTATATTCATCTCCAGTTGTGCACTGGTCCTATTTATTCAATTTATATTTACTCTCATTTACTTATTTATATTTATCTCTAGTTACGTACTGGTCCTTTTATTTATTTTTATTTATTTTAATTATTCATTGATCCTATTTATTTATTTATATAATTATATGATTTAATATTGAAATAAAATTTATGATAAATAAAGATTTGATTATTGTAGTTGGAGGTATGACCTTGGGGATTTAAACGAGTTAGTATTACTCAAGATGAGATGTTCTTGAGTTACTTTGTTGGCCATGAGCTCATTTATCCTGACTAGTTACTACAAAATTAATCAATATCTTTATAAAAATATAATAAAAATCCAGTTTTATGGATTTGGGAGAATTTTCATTTCATTTTATTTTATTATGATATGCTGTTTTTTTTTTTGTGATATTTGTCTCACTTCCCTATTTTATGATTGTGTGTGAAAAACAAAATTTTATAGCATTATCATAGATGGCTACTCCAAACATGCTTAATCCCTTCTTCGCCGACATTGTAGCTGTTTTCCCTGGGAATGCATGGCAAACCAATGCAGTAAACAATTCTGTAACATTTCAGGGAACGAGAAACTCTACCATTATTTTTTTTCTCTGCTCCGAATGCGCCGATTGTCATCGAAGGACAAATCGGAGTTACCTTTTATTTACCCCCAACAGTCCAAGTGAGCCCTATTCATAACCTTTTCCCTCCACCTATTTGAAAGCTAGTATATGAGGGAAAAACTGTAAATAAATAATACTTTTTCCCCTTGTAGTATAGGAAATATAATATGTACTAAACGGTGTAAATATAAGATGCATATAATACTGTAAATATATATATGTGAACATTTTATGTATAATTTTGCCTTTAAATTTTATAAGTATATTATAGGAAATAATAATAATAATTAGAAAAAGAAAAAAAAATTGTCGTCACAGTATTAGGAAGAGATTTTTGGAAGACTTTATCACTTGGATTACAGGCTTCAACTTCTAAGTGTTCAACCATTTCTTTAGAATATATACTAAAACTGAGAACAAAATTGTCTATCGATGAGATGGAAAGGAAGTCAGAAGTATAACTAGCAACCTTCCTATGAACCTAGAAGTACTCGAGATCATTAATGAGTGGGATTTTTGCCTTTTTCCCCTTCTTAGGAGGTTTTTCAGGGACTTTGGAAGATTTTCCAACTTTACATTTTCCTGTCCCACTCTAGTTAGAAAGGACAGGAGAAAGATGAGATATAGATTCATCTATAGAACCTTCTTAAAGAATGGAGTCAATGCGACTCAAAGACGCATAATCTCTGATGGCAATGGCCTCTAGGTTAACCAGGGACGCTACTCATCATAGGAATGAAAAATAGAATAGGAAGACATGAGACTGTACCTAAAAGTAGGGAAGCGAATGGAGGAGGAAGAAAACCTTCAAATGAACGTGAGGAAGAATGAAATGGATAACTTCAATGCAAAGGAGAAATGCAAATGAAGTGGTTGAAATGATAAAAGAAAAATATAAGGCAGGATAATAAAACGTTTGAGGGAGGGGGAGGAAAGTCACTTCATAAATGACGGCAAGGGGAGTCTAAGCATTTTGTCTTCTCGAAATTCAAAAACTTTCAATCATAGTGTGTCACATGTCAAAAAAGTAAGTGAGAAGACGTTTGTTAGAAACCCTAAAAAAGTTATCACAATTATAAAAACCCCTTATTGATGAGGACAAAGACATTAAATACTTTTAAATGATCGATCATGTGTCCAATAAAATATTGGGTCAATCTAGTGCTCAACCATGTGCCAACAACAACATATAAACGCGTTCATTTAATAAAAACAATATATAAACTGAGTACACACAAATATTCGCACACAATATCTCTTAATGACTTGAACATCGAAAGTCTTTACATGTGAAGTTTTTGTAATGATTTGAAGCTCAATCATACGTCAACAATCATGTTATCATGTTAGTTCATCTCGAAGATTATTCCACTAAATCCAATAAAAACACTTTTATATCATGACAACAAAATTATATTTTAAAAAGTACAAATCATAATTATGAAGTTGAAAACTCCATATTCAACTATCGAGAAAAATGCACATGTAATGTTAATTTAGGACCACTTAAAATTGATCAAAAAATAGTTTATTAATTGTATTTAAGGTTGTCATTAATACACGTGAAAAATAATGTAAATATCTACTTATTATCCATCAATCTAATATACAATTAAGTAAACGGAGAAGTAGTGTCGATAATCGATTCAAAGATTTTGAAAATGACAAAAATGCAGAAAATTCGAGTTAAAAATAAAAGTTCACCTATTTCTTCAATGTATTTTAACATTGAAGAAATTCTTCTTCAATAATAAAGAAGGAAAACAGTGAAAGAAAAAGATGAAGAAACATCATGTCATATACTACTATGTTTTTTGTGATTTTTAAGCATACCTTATTTTCCGATCTTCATTTTTAAGAGCAAAAAGTAAAATAATAATATAAAATATATATAAATTATAAATAATTAAATAAAATCAATATATGACCAATCTGATTTAAGGTAACCCTGTCACTGTCCTTTGTTCTTACAACCCCAATACAGACAGAGAAACTACTGGCGCATGTTAGAACCATCGCTGACCTGCCACGACCACCCCTGTTATCGTGCGCTGTCTCTCTCTTCCATGAGGAGCCATTGCTTCCATGGGAAACAAATCGCTGAAGCGGAGACTCCGTGAGTCGCAGAACCCTCCCATGGCCGCCGCGGTTCCTTCGCGGCGCAAGCCTCGGTCCTACGTCGCACGCTCCGTGCTTCTCTCCGCTCTCCTCATTGTCTCCGTCATCGCTCTCTTGGTCCTTTCGTCGAACAATTGGCGCGCGTTCCAAAGCGGGCCTTCCTATGAAACGGTCACTGTCGTCAACGTGTTCCCTCATGATCCAGAGGCCTTCACTCAGGTAAACCTTTTTCTTTCGTTGTTTGAGTTTGTTTACAATTTGATGACTTGTGTGTTTGTCTACACAGATTAGTTCTTTGATAGATGAACTTGATACTCTAATCTGATGACTTTGGTTTTGGTGCATTTTCTGTGTAAAAATTGGTGTACTGTTTAATTAATTAGAACTTACGATCAAGGTTTTGAAAACAGTCCGCTACTGTTAGGATTGAATTGCAATGCATGGGACTTGAGTTCCACATTGGAAATTTAAGATTCTGGTGTGGGGTTTATTAGGCCTTCGGTTCTCCGACTACAACAACTACTTGTACCGGACTTGAATGCATTTGTCTGTAATACTTGGCAATATCAAGAAATGTGGGTGGCTAAACCTTGCTTTATATATATATATATATATATATATATATATATATATATATATATATATATATATACACTGCACAGTTACATAAGTCAACAATTTTGGATGACCGTGTAAAGATCATACTGTGTTTTCTTCTGTAGTTTTATTTTCAAGTAGTTATTTCTCAGACAGCTAGCTCATTTGGAGAGTGAATGCATTGAGAAATCTAGGAATTTTAGTTGGGAAAAGTAAGAGATTTGTTGGAAATAATTAGCCCTTGGTTAAATATCTTATTATTCAAACCATGTATTTATTCTGTCAAGAATGTTTACAGAAAAGAAGCTGTCACAAGGACTCTTGAAGGGATATTTTAACATAAGGTCCTTAAAGGTATACTTTTAAGTATAGTGGATTTTAGTTAATTTCAAAGAAACTGTTGGCTTCCGCACGAAACGAAGATAAGAAATGATATAAAAGAAAGACTGAATTTAATGTTGGACAAGAACTTTCTTGGATGCTCTAGCATATGGAGCACATTGTCTTCCTTGTAAAAACGAATATTGAGCCTTATGCTAAGGAGACATTTTGTGAAATTATTAGTTGAAGTGCACATTGCTTTGTTAATGAAATGGAAGATGTTGATTTGAGTATTATTTGTTTTGTCACTCAAAAATGGCTGTCTCATGTTATGATTTCAGGGCCTTGTTTACGATGGAAATGACACCTTATTTGAGTCAACTGGTCTTTATGGGAGGGTAATATTACTCATCTTTCCCTACATTTTCTTTTTCTTTCTCTCTGTTTTCTTAAATGACCTTTTCTAGTTAGATTTTTGCCTCACTCTTTTCCTTTTTACATTTTCAGTGGGATAAGAAATTCTGTATTTTTTTATTGTAAATCTCTCACCAGCCATCATTTACCTCAATTCACTCAAAAAATGGTTATATAATTTATTTGAGGGTTAATCTTAGGGCACTGCTGTAGGTTGCTACCTTGTGACCTGGTGGTAATGGGTTTCCGCAAAATAAACTTCTTGGTGTTGGGTGACTTCGCACATCTGGTCCTCCCCATACCCAGCAATGATAGGAGACTTGTGCTCTGGGACACCCTTTAATGATCATAGGATTTGGTTTGGAATGGATAATATTATTGTAAAATTGAGCGACTGACCTTTCTGTGTGTATATTAGTTAGGTTAGTGAACTAGAGTAGAGTCTCTATGTTGCCTTTTTTATTTACTCATCTGTCTTCAGATACTGATAAAATAATAAGGACTCTTTACTCTGGATGTTTGCTCATGCGAGTCTTATTTTTGGTTACTCATTCTCCTGGTAGTGTAAACACATATTTGATATTTCTCATTTATAAACCATCTGGAAATTCATATCTCCCCTGGGATTAAATGACTCAAAAAACCCTTTGTCTGGACCCTTACACTCTTAACACGATTAACACTAATGACTCTTTACTGAAGTACAGACCTCTCAGTGGTTGTTGGTGTTCCCAGCATTAGAACTCCAGATAATAGTAATAGTAGTACAGTACAATTGCCATCTATTGGATACGACCAACATTTTTTCAAGTTCTATTTATCCTAAAATTTATCATGATTTGGTTTATTTTCTAATTACATTCTAATCTTTGTTTTCTATGCCTACAACTAATATAGCTTTTACTGTGAAATATTGCATTTTAACATTTTAATTATTTCTTGTTTCAGTCCTCTGTCCGCAAAGTTTCCCTTCACACTGGGAAGGTACAGATTGATCCATTTCTTGAACTCTGATGTACCTGTTCCAATGCCTTGTTCATTTGGCTTTCCAATTACTCTACAATTGTATGGATAACAACTGGTAGAAAACAGGCTATGCAGCTGGTGTAGTATGAGACAAGTTCTTATGTGTGTCTTCTTGTAGTTTGGGTCGAGATACAGTTTCTCTGACAAGAAATATTGGACATGAAAAGAAGGATAAACATGTACTCTTGTAACTTACCTGTTGGTTTGGATGTACATGTTATGTGGATAAGGTACATTTGTATAGGTCAGAGGGATTATCTAAACTAATACAAATATGTGCATGAGTTGGCTTCAGAGTAGATGACTATAATTGTGCATCAAGGATTTAGAAACTATAGTGTGCTTCTGACATAAAACACAAAAATTATGGTGATAATTGATATTTGCCTTTCTGATGAAAAAAGGATATTTGACTTATTGATCATGGTAAAATATTTGTTTTTGATATCAATGTAGCATACTCATTATGTTTTATAAGTGTTGGACACTATCGAAATTATTCTAAATTTTGTAGACTCATTATTTTTGCAGGTTGAGGACATACAGAAGATGGATAGTTCTATATTTGGTGAAGGTTTAACTCTCCTCAATAATAGGTGGAAAGGAAAATCCTGTTGCATTTTACTTTGTTTTTTAGTTGTGCTGATAGATTAGCTAACTTTGGAGTTGATACTAGGCAGGATTTTTTGGGTGGGACATGACACTGAGTATTATTGGTGCTGAATGCTTTTAGGAATCAATTTGAGCTTCCTTTTTTTTCAGATTCTCCTAGAGGAGAATTCCATGAGTTTTGGTTGATGTCCCCTCATGATTTGTTTGTATGTATCTTTCTTTTCTTTTCTTTTTTATTTCAGGTCCAGCTGTATTATTATTGGACTTTGGTATTTCCACTTTTGTTGAGATGCCATTATTCATGTTATACATGCCAGTCATATAATGATTCTATATATATATATATATACATATATATATATATATATGTATATATATATATATATGTATATATATATATATATATGTATATATATATATATATGTATATATATATATATATGTATGTATATATATATATATATATATATATGTATGTATATACACATTTATAATGATTCTGTTGCCAATGAGTTATAGGAGGTGGAAAAGAAGAGGGGGAAAATGTCCGCATATTTTATGAAGTGTTTCTTGAATATAATATTGTCTCGTGGTTTCCTTTAAAGATAGGACTTTGTGATGCTTCTTAAGCGCCATGTATTTTTGTGATAGACATGAAAACTGCATAGTGACTACCAAGTTTTCTTATTTCTGCTACGTTGCAATTTTTCTCATTGCTTCTGGATGTCGTAGAGGATGTTTACTTCGATTATATCTTAACAAAATTTTATTTTTTTGGTTGTGGTTAAGACATTAAGTTATATTCACTCTGACATTTGGTGTTTGGATTGATTGTAATTTATTTATTTGTTGCACTTTTTGTAGGCTGTTCCAAGTAACTTGGTTGCAGAAAGCTGGTTTCATTTACGACCCAAAAACTTTAAGCAAAGTTTGTTGCTTCACCTTCCCCCTCTTGTAATCCTTTGTCTTGGTCTGCTTGTCTGAATCATTCTCTGTTTTTATTCTACTAGACTCTGGAAGAAAATGACTGCATTATCAAACTATAGGAGATTTGCAATCATTTTTTTTTATTCTGCATTACTTTATAAATATTTCGCCTGAAAGTTTATACTGTATAACCTCACATACCATTTCCATTTTAAATGTATCTATCTTAAACTGATTTGCTTCTTGGCAGCTACAATGTGAAATTTTATTAACATTTATGCTAGAAGTAATGTATGTGATTGCATGGTTATAGAAGTGATTTTAGCTTACTATATCTGAGGTAGACATGTATGTTATAACTTGGTGGGTAAGTATCGTTAAAAAGTCAAATGTCATACAAGCTGGTTGGGTTTAATCTAAACAGTATTATACTGAGTTGGTGTTGTGAATATCAATCTTGTTTTTGTTGTTTCAAATTTTTTCCTGAGATGCTACCATCAGTGATGGACGAATGCCCCAAATTTCCTGTTAACATAGCTAGCCAGATTAAAATAGCATATTTTTACAATTTCTGTAGATAGGGACATTTAATCATGATATGAAGGATGGTTGGGGTCTGGCAACTGATGGAAAAGTCTTGTTTGGAAGTGATGGCAGTTCAACATTGTATCAAATTGATCCTCAAACGTTTAAAGGTTTGTCCGTTCAATAAAGTTATATTCCTTTCCTTTCACCAATTAAGTGCATAGCCCCTTTCTCAAACTGTTTTTTGTTCATCTTTCAAACTTGACAATACTTTTTGTTTGCTATGCATTTTCATGGAACTTACATTGCCCTCTTTGTTGTAGCTTTATCAAAACAAGTTGTCCACTATAAGAGTCATGAAGTACACAATCTCAATGAATTGGAATACATTAATGGTGAAATTTGGGCAAATGTTTTTATGGTATATCTTTGTGTAATCCATCAAGATGTCTATGGCCCAAGATTATATGTTAGGCCTAATGGTTTGAAGTTGACACTTCTTTTTTGTGTAGACTGACTGCATTGCGAGAATCTCTCCCAATGATGGCAGTGTTCTTGGATGGGTTCTTCTCCAAAATTTAAGGTGTCTTTTTCTTTCTCAGTTGAAAAATAATTTTAGTGCTATTGTCTATGTTAATAATATAATTTGTGAATTAAATCCGAAGGTGGTTCTCAAAGATTAGTTGACGTCAAATTGGTTCTCAATGATACTTCATTTCATGACATCAAATTGGTGCTACTAATTGGTTAACTTTTGCATTATTTTGATGCCAAAGTTATTATCCGAGGGCCATTGATTAATAATCTTTTTGAGAAGCAAACTGATAGTGTACTCTAGTATCTTTGTCCACTTGCATGAAGTTACATTTAGTCTATATCATGTGCAGGAAAGGACTTATTGAAGCTGGAAATAATGTAAGGAGCCTGTACCTTTTGATATCAGGAGATAATATTTTTGTCCTGTTATTCAGTGCATATATATGTGACATTTTTATACCTCAGCTATGATTTAAGAACAGAAAAAAAAACCCTCATTAAACTGCTAATCTTCTTTAATTTCTCTTTCGGGATTATAGCCATTAGAAGTAGCTGTTGCACTAATGTTATCTTTTATATTTTAGAATATTGATGTTTTGAATGGGATAGCATGGGACGGTGAACAAAAACGTATTTTTGGTAAGTTCTGGTCTTATTAATTAAATTATCAATTTGAAATTTGTCATTCCTGCATATTATTTCCATTTCAACCCAAATGAAACTTTTTTTTTCTTTTTAAATACTAGTACTATCAAGCATGGCATATGATGCAAAGGAAGTGATTTTACCGTAAAATCCACCTGTTAGTAGTGTGTTTGGATTTCAACTAGAAAAGGCTCAAACCATGGTTTTGTAGTTATCTTTTATTAACTCAGAGATGCTAACTACACGTTTTTAAATTCACATATTTTGTTATCAGCTGAAAGGGTTTTAATCCCTCTAATTTCTTGTCTGTTTTCACACACATTCTTTTTGTTATTAGTTGAAAGGGTATAATATATTCTTTGTTTCTCTAAAATATTTAAAGTTCAGATTTAGTCCTTCTAAATTCTCGTCTCTTTTTTCCTTCTTATTTTGAAATGCAACAGTTTTAGTTTTCCAAAATTTATCTAAATATTTTTTTTCTCCTATATAAAGTGTAATGTAAACTACTTAAAGGACTAAAAATGATATTTCAAAATTAGAGGAACTAAGAATGAATACAATTTTTAGAAGAACTAAAACTGAACTATAACTATTTATCCTAGTTAAAAGTGATATATTTTATAAAGTGTTATCTAAACCACTTAGAAGATGACAAGTTTTTATGCTAAAATTAATATAAAATACTCATTCCAAAGTAATAAGAATATCAAATTTCGTATTGTGATATGACTCTCAACACTCTTATGTTTTTATCTCGGCATTTTATATCTAATTATAGATAAATTATTTGTTCATTACATTGTGTATTTTTTTTCCTTTAGATTTTTTAATGACAATATCTTCTCCATTAAATTTAAATAAATAATTTACCATTTTATATTTGTGCTTATTTTAATAGGTCAAATGGTAAGAGTTGTCTAGTATGCATCAATCAATGAAAGTTAATGTTTTTGCCTCTTCCCTTTTTTCCATTTACAACTCAAATAAAGTTATGTAACACGTCTTTGCTTGCAGTGACTGGAAAACTGTGGCCAAAGCTGTATGAAATAAAGGTTTCTCCAGTAAAGAAACCAATTGAAGAAGGGATCATTGAGCAGCTTTGCTTGCGTAGGCCATTTAAATTTCCATGATTGATTTTAGCTGTTTCTGCTCTACTTTCTGAAATATATCTGGGAGAATGCGCCAGCTGAAATATATTATGACATTATCATTTTCAATTCAGTTGGAAGAAAATGTGCCTCCTTCATTTACCTTTATAGTATATTTTTTAGTTCAGATTTTCTAATAGATTTTGTTGTACTGTACTCTGTTTAGTCTTCAAAATACATAAATAGTAGTTTTTTTTTTTTTTTAAAAACATCAAAATCAATGTTTATCAATATGTTTTGAATATACAACAGAGAACAAAATAGAGAAATTCAGTAGAGAATCTAAATTTATCATTTTTCTGTAGGAACAATCCAATAGTAAATTCAAATTCATATTTCTTCTTATAAATAATCCATCTGAGAATTCAAATTCATACGTAGGAATAATACGTAGGAATAGGTAAAGAATTCTAGTTTAGTAGTACAATATGGGAGAAGTCAATCGTATGATACGGTTGGTTCTGTATGTAGCTGGAAAGTGTTATAGAAAAGGCAATTTGAGATGTTATTTTGTATTGCAAAAGGATAGAAAGAACACAACCAAAACAAAAGAATGAATGATGTCTTCAGAGGTTGAGGTGTCATCATCACAAGACTATTGGTTCCTCAAGTAAAGATTGAATTTAGCAGATTGATAAGTTTTTCTCTTGATTGTGTTTTTCACCTTATTTTGGTTGTTCTAATATTCATAGAATTCAAATATTTTTCCTCACTTTGACATTATTTTCAAAAGACAGCTGTTTTATGCTTAAAGGTTTTACAGTCATTCAAAGTCCGGTTCATTGTTAAACATATGTATCTTTTTTTCTTTTTGGTAAGCATTTTATGTTTTGTTGTTCTTTCAAAATTTATTGACAAACGAATATTGAATTGTTTCTCAAACACGAGAATTGCAAATATCTATATTTTGTAACATTTTAAATTTCATTTTCATAATTTTTCAAAAATTTACTCCAAAAGGGAAAAGAAAAAACCCACTTGTTTCTTTATAGCTTGTGAGAAGGATTTTGACATCAAATGACGGAGTTTAAAAGTAACTATCTTAAATTTATTTAGTAACTTTATAATTTTACAATCAAACTTCTATGGTACTTATTCATGTTAAAAAAATTTTTGTAGGTTATATTTTAGGAGTTTTGAGATGTTTGATTTGTGTATTGCTTCTCACCTTATAATTTATTTATTTTTTTATTTAGTTATTGAACTATTAAAATTATTAAAAAAAATAAAAATTGAGCATCAAAGTAAACTAAATTCAATGCATTCATGTGAGTATTTTTACATATGTATGATATTATATTAGTATGTGATGATATTACAATGTTATTAAATTAATATATAAAATAAAATTATATTTATTAAAAACAAAATTGAATATATTAGAAAAGATGAGAGAATAATGGTTGATAAATAGGGAAAAAGAGAAGAAGTAGAGATAGACGATTTGATAAAAAAAATTGTAAAAATAATGGTTAATTTTAAAAATTTAATAAATAATTATATTTTAAAGGATAAAATTGAAATTTTGAATTGTGGACAGAAAAGAGAGAATTTTTTTTTATATAGTTTTATAGATGATTAAACTATTTAATAAAAATAAACACCGAACACAAGTAAAGAGTAAACTAACCACTAAAAAAGTGTTTGTTGCCTTTTCCTTTAAGGGAATTAGTTTCAGTAAAAGATAAATAAATTACATAAACATTTAGACTTATTATAGCCTCTCAATTTATCACAATTTTTTCTCCTTAAAAAAATCTGTAAAAATGGGTCTTCTGAATAACATAATAATTTATTTATCTTTAAAAAATAAGAAAAATATTCATCAGAAAACATTTTGCATACTTAAACAAATTTCATGCAAAAGGTTAGTTTGCTTTTTAGTTTATCAACAATTCTTTTAATGGTGATGTTGAAGGCAATTTGATAAGTTTTTGTCGTATTCCTGTTATTTCTAATCCTTATTACGAAACTATTTATGCTACAGATTTTTGGATTCGAGAGTATGAAAACATATTAGAATTTGATTATACAATTCAAAATACGTTTCAGATTTAAAATTATTTCAAATTTTTAGATTCAGAAGTATATTAGAATTACAAAATTCAAAATAAATCTCTAAATTGTGAACTTTTAAATATATTTTTAAATTTTAAAATATATTTTGAATTGTATGATCTAAAATATAATTTTAAATTATATAACCTAAAATAAATGTATAGATTATTCGATATAAAATATTTTAAAACATAATTTATACTTTTTGCCTTTAGATTTGGACAGATTGTTCTTATCATCATCCAAATCATTCTATTTAATGTTAGCATCAACTATAATGGCCACAACTACAACCATCACCAATAATATTGAGACACCAATGATCACAGTTCTCTCTTTCATCTACATTTTCCACCGACATTTCAAGTTACTAAGAATATTAATGTAAAATTAGTCAACATGGCAAAATAAAAATAAACATATCATTCCTCTATCTAATTATTAACCATTAACAAGTTTTTAAACTTTATTTATTTTCATCCTAATATTTTATTTTTATTTGCACAATGTTTTTAAAAGAAGTTTATTTTTAAAGATGTTAACAATAATTATGAGGTGTTATGACTATTAGCATATAATGTTATCATTAAGTAATTATTTTCTATTAAAATATTGAAATTTAGCAAACTCACATTTTCGTAAATTAATTATATTACACTCAATTAAATAACTTATATTTTAATTTATATGCAAAATAAGAGTCTCACATAAAGAACTAACGGATGTGAAGTTTTTAGGCTAAAGATTATTCTTTGTCAAAGTCTTTTGAAGAATGTGTCATGGTAGCTTGAGGTGCTAGGTGATACTTAACCATACATACAAAAAGTGGCGTTTAATACTTAATTAAGTTGAATTATTATTATTGTAACGCAATTAGTGTGTCGTTAAAATATCAAATGAATCTGTATTTTGATAGGAGAAACAACAATATAATACCTAAAAGTATTAAAGTATGTTGCAAGAATAATTCTCTCAATAAAAAATAGTAAAATAATGAGAGAGAACACCAATACTTTTAATAAAACATTGTCAGAAAGAAAAATAATAATTCACGTACAGAAAAAGTCAAATAATAAGAGAGAACGCTAATATTTTTAATATGGAAAAATATTGTCAAAAAGAAAAATAAAAATTCACATACAGAAGTCGATCAATCAAAATCTACAAAGATCTAATATGGATAAAAGAATCAAATTAAGTCGCAGGGTTATTAAGTTCTTAGATACATTCGGTACATTAAAGTAATAACTTACCATGATCCTTTTCTTTTTGTTTGTCCTCCATGCTTATGTTCTCCTTTTTTCACTGAGTACAATTTCTTTGGATATTCCAACTTTATTACAACAATGACACTTTACAATCTTGTATCTTGACTTAGACTTACTCTTACTCTTCTCTCTACCACTTTTTTTTCTCTAAAACATGTATTTTTTTGTGACAAGCATCTCAAATTGGTATGAAGAACCATTTGTCATCGGAAAGAAACAATGCCACTAAGGGTTGGGTTTGTAATTAAAATCCAAAATATCTCTCAAAACTCAAGTAAAGTATTATGTAGTCATAGTCCTAAAACTTAATTATCAAAGTGATACTCATTCGTGATAGTTGATGTAAGAGCCCTAGAAACTCATTCAAGTGATATGAAATGGAAGAACTCTCCATGTACCTCAAATTCATTAAGCAATTCAACAGATAAAATTCATTATAACATGACTTATAAGCATACAAGAACTTGATCTTCTCCCACAAAGTTCGAGCATGTGTCTCATTGGTTGTGTGATTAAAAATATTGTTAAACAAAAATCACATACTTGTTAGTGCTCAAAATCCCATTTTTCATCAGATATAGAATCTGACTTTTGAATAATAAAGACTGTAAAATGCAATTTCTTTACACACAACTAGTATTTATATTGTTCTTCCATATATGATAATTTGTGCTATTTAAAGCAACCAACATCCTTTTTTGTATTTGTTTCCATCATTCAAGCTAGTAAATATAGTCTCAAACCAAGGAGCTTTAATATTAGTCTGATAGGAGAAACAACAACACAATAATTAACATACCAAAATATGCAATCGAAATAGTTCTCTCAAACATGCAAGGATCTATGAGGAATAAAAAAAACATCAATAATCACAAAAATTAACTTAATGTCGAAAAACTCTCTCAATGTGAGAAGTAAAACTGTAGGGTCGTGCAAGTCAGTCAATCAAGTTCTATTAAGATCAAATATGGATACAAAAGAGTCATATAAATAAACACAAATAATGTCTACAACTAGGGATGACAAAAATATCCGCGCCCGTGGATAAAATCCACGGTGGATAGTTACTACCCGCGGTATTATAATTAAAATTTAATTTTATTTATATTTTATTTTTATAATTTTATATTAAAAATTTATAAAATATATATTTTTTAAATATTTGTGGGTATCGGGTATCCACGGGTACCCGCAGGTTTTAAAAATATTCGCGAATATTTTTTAAGCGGATACCCGACGGGTAAACGGACGGGTAGCAGACAGATTTTTTTGTTTTGCGGGTCGAGTTGCGGGTAGGCACTATCCGTGCCCGACTCAACCCGTTGTCATCCCTATCTACAACTAGCCAGTATATCAAAGTATTAACACTTCCAAATTTGACAAGAAAAACCTAAAATAAAGCAATAGTGTGAAACTGATTTCTCTCACCACAAGCCTTCAATTAGCTATTTCACTGGTCAAAATGAAGAATTGTATGTTGCGAATTTGTTAAAGTTTTAGCTCAATCCAACTAAAATCAAAGCTGGAATTGTAATTTTACTGAAGTTTCTCTCTTCTATTTTCTCTCCCAAAGTTGCGATAATGAACCTCTCTTTTAATCTTGAAGACCCTTCTTCATTTAAGTTAAGTGAGAAAAAATGAGTATGACAATTTTGAAGATTTTAGATGCATAAACATTTTCTAAAATAAGAAATATCACAGGCGAAAAAGTAAGAAATTAAATAATTATTTTTACATTGGATGCTAAAAAACATGACATAAAAAGTGTGTGATGACAATTTTGTAATTATTGTATAAATTTTATGGTGCTAAGACATTAGATGTAAAGATCCACATTTACATCAACACTTACTTCATCTAACAAAAGACATTAGCATTAACCATTCCAAGATTACAATATAATTCAAATATCTCTACCATCTCAAACCCTAATTCATGCATGATATATTTTGAGTGAAAAAAATTGTGAAAGAGATTACCCAAAGCTTCAATCTCAAAACGGTGTTATGTTCTTTTAGTAGCTTGTAGACCATGAAATTGTTATAGGAAGGAGAAAAGGTTTTCTCAAGAAGCTCCTAGGAGAAAAGCATAAAGAAGAAAGAGTGGGGAATTAAGAGAGTGATGGTATTTTTGGTAAAGGAAGGAGAGAGTAAAATCAGATTTTCTATTTGCACCCCTTCACACACTAAACTAAACCCTTGTTCTCCTTTCATTTTTACTAAAGCTCAAAACTAAGCCCATTTCTGATTTCAATATACCCATCCCAAGTTACTAATCTCACCCTTCCCTGAACTTAATTACCCCGTTCTTCCTAATAAACTTCTCCTCTACCCCACAAATGTCAAACACATCCCTAATTTCATAATTAAATAAATCAAAGCATATATATATATATATATATATATATATTAAAAAGGTTACTCGTAGTACATTTGGAGTATTTTACCCTTTGTTTTAGTGTATAGAGCACAGAGATTTTGATGTCATTACTTTGAGTGTCGTTTAGCAAAAAAGAAGAAAGCCAGAATGGAGTGAAAAAGAGTGGACAAACAAAACGCCAAAGGAATAAACGACGTGCGCTTTATTCCGTATGCCCAAAACAAAATATACAGTGCAACTCACTCTTTCTCCAAGCGCGTGGGACCATGCATGCTCATGAAATTTAATAATTTTTTAATTTTTTAATTTTTTTAATGTAATTTTACTTTTTTTAAATCAAAGAAGGTTTAAATACTTTTTTTTCTTTTCAATATCTGAAACGTCTTTTAAAAAATAAAATCATGAAGTTTTACCCTCCAAAATAGATAATACTCGATGATAATGTTTATTTGTTCTCCTTGTTTCTTTTATTTATTCATTTATAACTCTCCATGTTAATGTTAAGAAATAAAATGTTAATAGAATAACTCTATATTACTAATTATAACTACATGTGTATTTTCCTTTCTCAATGTGAATCTACACTATTCTTTTTTATCTTTCAAAGAGTTACTGTTGAGTTTGATGGTTTCCCTTTTTTCTTTTTCTAGTTTGTTTGACAAAAGTCAAATTCATTACATAAATTTTAAAATCTGATTTTTTTTTGCTCACTTGTACTTTTCTCCTTTAATTTTAGATTCAGGTAAATATCATCACATGTCTGTCTTTTTTTTGTTGGAAATAAGTTACACATGGAAACATTTGCATATACTTGTATCCATTAAAAATGCATTTCATGTTTAAACAATTTTCAAAGTATAATAAAAAAGAGAGTATGTTATTGTTATGCATTATGTTTAACATTATTCAGATAAGATAACCAATTCATATTACACAACTAATTACTTTAATCCAGTGATAATTTGGTATTGAGACAAATTGAGTAACTAATATATAGATTCATTAACATAAAAAGTTCATTAGAATAGTGTAAATAAGAGCCTATATTCAAAAGAGATATATATATATAGGAAATTTCATACTTATTATAGATAAATCAAATTTATTGTATATAAATGGATATAAATTTTTCTTATACGTGGTGGATAGGAGGAGACACCTTGAACCCTAGACCATGGAATATATCTCAAATCAAAAAGTTGAAGATGCTTCGGCTCAAGAAACATGGTGTGAACAAGAATCAAAAGGAACCTAACGTCTAAATAAAAAGGAGAGAGGAAACCTCGACACCACACATCATATGCCAAGACCGAAGTATCTACGACCATAAAAGGAATAACACTTCTCCATGTAAGTACAATGACAGGTGGTTGGAAATACATATCCTCGTTGGTAAAATTAATAGATAAGAAAAGGATTTAGAATAATAAACATTAGTTAGGAAGGTTCTAAAGCTAGTGGACATCACAAACCCTAGGCCCATGAAGTCAGACCCATTCAGGTAGTATATAAGGCATTGCTCACGAGGTAAAAAACATTGTTCATTACTCTTGTTATCACTGTTTTATATCATATATCTGACTTGAGCGTCAGAGTGACTTTGCAGACTCCCCACCCAGATCACCCCACGAACCAGGAGAGGACACTTCGACAGTGGACAATACAGAAGATAAAAGATTAGTGGACACGTGTAATCTAAATACTCCTTGACCTGAATATATTGTATTCTCCTGGATATTTATATATTTGACAAGAACGTATCTTATAAATTTATAGAATTGAGTTAAACTTTAAATTTATTTTTTAAAATAATAATATTTGAACCATCTAAAAACTTATACTAATATAACATTTCGATGATCCAAATCTCACTTTAAAAATCAGTTTTATAAGATTTTTCATAAAACAAAAGGACAAAAGGAGTAAGAGTTAACTCAAGTGGGTGAGTTTGGTGTTTGATTCGGGTATGCGGGGGGTTTGCAGAATGCGGGAAAGTGTGTTCTTCATCTCTATTTTTAGCATTGGTTTAGATTAGAGTAAGTGAGAAGTAGATTAGGTTAAATCGTGGTTACTTGCTAAACAATCTTTAATGCTGAGGTTAATCTATTCATCATCAATTTAATTCATTTTACAAGCCTTATGTCTTTTTCATTGTCTCAAATTCAACAATGTCTTCTTAGTTTATCACCCGATTCTCACTTTTGTGAATTTTAAGCTTTCACCATTAAAATGGAAACCAATGAACTAAACAAAGTTTGACACTGGAATGTGGCTAGTGCGTCAATCTTCAAAAATCAAATCAATAACATGATTAAGAAATATGAATGAAACCAAATATAAAATTAGATTGTATAAAAATACATCCAAATTAAAATATATGTATTTAACTTAGAAAATGTGAATTTTCTCTCTGATATTTTTTATTATAAAATTATTATTATTATTTTCAAACCACTGTTTATTTTTTAAAACTTTGTAAGAAAAATATTATCTCTTCTGTTTCTATGCACTAGATGGGGAAATTGTTGAAATAATAAGCAAACCAAAGTTCGTTTCCTATTTTTCTCTTTAATTTTTTCTTCCCTTATGTCCCTAAGTTGGTCAATGCCTAGTTTGAAAGATACCAAACCCTAAATTATTTTTTCTCCTGATTAAATGACACACTTCAGGAAAATAAAATCCTTTAATGGGAAACTTGGAGAATTCGTGTGAAAATAAAATAAAAAACATTGATAATAACATGGACTTTCAAATTGAACATTTTTCTTGTGCACTCCAACGTAGCACATTTCATATATTTTTTTTCCTTTGATTATTCTGTGAAAAAAGACATACCCAACACAATTGAGATCTTACACTATCTAAACTCGTATATATTAAAAAATTTAAAATTTATTAAATTAATTTGATCGCTTAAATTATATAATTTTATATTATTAAATTAAAGTTATTTTATAAATAATTAATCAATTGGCCAAGAGATATAATATTTGAAGGAATAAATAGAAGTGAATTTCACCATAAGTCAACGAGACAAAATATACAACGAGTTAGGCAACACTCCGCATTCTACTCCTAAATTTTCGAGTTATAAGACCAACATTCCATTTTCAAAGGAAAACTATAAAATTCCAACTCATTTAAAGAGAAGAAAAAATAAATAAAAGATTGAAAGGAAAATAACAAACATGACAAGTAATCTAATTACCAAATTTTCACGTAGATAGATCTAATTAACAAATTTTATTAGGTCTTGAGTTAGTTAATTAAGGAAGGATTTAAAAATTAATCCTAGAATTTCAAAAAGCCACTAATGAAGATAATAATAAACCAAATTTCAGAAATATATCTATTTGAAAACAAGCATTAAAATAAATTTAACCAACAAACGATCAACCGAAATTACGTTTTTAACTAATATATTTGCTTCCTAAACTGAGTAAAATATGAAATATAAAAGAATTGTAGTGAAAAGTTAGATTATTATTAGATTGTTTAATCTATTATTAAGATTATTTTTATTTAGTCTTTATTATAATTTTAGTTATTACATACACCCAAAGTATAATGACCCCAACGTTTAACATGTGATTTGATGTTGAATGACATCTCATCAAACTTTCCACTTTTGACTGAAATTTAGTTGAATTAATCAAATTTATTTTAAAATTATTTAATTTTACTATGTTAATAAAAAAAGTGTGTGTATATATATAAGGTTGGTTCTGTATACAACCATGATTAATCTAGGATAAGAAAATGTGTAAGAGAAAAATTTGAATGATTATTGTTTTGATGAATACAAAATTATTTGTATGTGTATTCGTGTTGTTGAAAGAAAAGACATTAATGAATTGAATGTAGCTTAGAAAATGTAATGTGATGCATAAGTGGAACCCCACATTCAATATTTTATGAAATTTATGAGTTAGGCTTAGAGCAATTTATATTTCACTTATTTCCAAAGCTTTTAACTTTCAAGTTAAATGATATATATATATATATATATATATATATATATATATTTCTAATGTAATAAATGAATAATATATGTATAAAATTTTCATGTGTTCACAATATTTTAATAAATTTTTACTTGTGTGAATTTTGATTATGTACTCAATTTGGTCTTTAACACTTGATTAGCATAAAATCATATGATTAGTTTGCAGTGTGTTATAGCATGAAAATGATATGTGTGTGAGTAGTTTCACACCAATTATAAATGAAATTAATTTACAATGTATAAATAAATACAAATTTTACGTTATAAATTAAATTTATAAAATTAAATTAAATTTAAAATTTATTAAATACAAATATGTAATAAGAGTTTTCTGTGGGATTGAAATCATATTAATTATTTATCTTATATTAACATCTTGTTTATTCTAAGAACATTTTATAGTTATTTTTAAATTCAGTTTGCATTCATTTATATAATATAAAATTATATTATTATTATTATTTTTAGTGATAGATCACCAGATTCATCATGCTAGTTACTAACTTATTTTGATAATTAATTATTATATCATTATGAGTTGGTTTGGTACATGCTAACTTGAAGACATTAATCCAAATATGTAAGTTACTATCAATAATCTATAAGTTAATGATACTAAACCATGTTTAGAACTATTAATTACTGTCAATTGGGTTTTTCCCTTAATTGAATTTGTATGTACTAATTTCTTTTAATCTATAAAACTCGATTTATTTTCAAGTTAAAATATGCTTCTAATTATCTTTTTATATAATATTTATTTCTAACGCTTATTGTGATGTCATCAATTTTTATTTCATGTTTTTTTCACTGCTTTCTATAATCTACATATATATATATATATATATATATATATATATATATATATATATATATATATATGACACATACAAATTTTCTTGTTTATTTCATCAAAGAAAACATATTCACGAAGATTTAAAGGCAAAGTTGTTCCTTCTAATTTACAAAAGTTTCATATATGATATGAAAGTTGGGTATTTCAGAAGCTAGTCAAGGAGCTTATTTAATAAGAATATTAAGCTACCAAGACTTTGATTTGAAATTTGAAAGTTTTTCTCATTTCAAAAAATATTAGTTTACCAGTTTTTATTTAATAATTGTTAGGAGTAAAATATGACTCATAAGTTAGGACTTATAATTTTTAATTTATCCTATTCGTTTTTAAAAATAACAATATACATTCGGATGATTATAATTTTACTTCTTTGTTTTCAACAAATTACATATACATATTTTATTTTTTTATGAAATATACTTTATATGATAATAATAATAATAATAATAATAATAATTAATTATTATTATTATTATTATTATTCAAAACTTTAACAAGTATTTTTGGGATTAGGTACACAATCATAGTGTCAAATATTTAAATAAGTGGTTCAAAAAACATTTCAGTATTAGCATATACTCCAAAACTTTCAACCAATTATTCATAACTATGAAAGCTTTTTGTGCACACTTTACTTCATACTTGCCTTTTTCCTTTTAAGCAATAAGCTAAACAGTGTTCAAATTGAATATTTGAGAGTCATTCCAAAAAGGAAAATTGGAGAAAATTCGTCATATCAATCATGTACTTTTAAAAAGATAACTATGAATTTGATATCATGATCTCATCAGCGTCCCAAAAGCTCAACTTTAGTTGTTTCAAATTAGTAAATTGAGTGTTTCTATTGCAATAATTAATTACCTTTGAAATATTTTCAATCTATAAAATAAGACTTAAAAAGAATCTACATCTAAGATACATGAGAAGAAATACTAGAGCAATTTAAACTTTTAACAAAAGTAAACAAAGGTGAATTTAATGTAGAGTGAATTTTTTTTCTACCATGTCATTAGGTTACAAGACTAATTTTTCATCTAGAATTACACACATTGTCCATGAATAATTTATCGTCCCTTGTATGGTACCATATCACTCTACTAATTCATCTACTTAAAAGTATAAGTATAAATAGAGTATTAACAAACGATAGTATGGTTTAAAACTATCATAAAATAAATTCGAATTTTCATTCTTTTACAAAAATATTATATAACTATTATATTGTTGTGAGCATTGAGGAATTAGTTTGAGAGCATTTTATGGTTTAAAACTATCATAAAATAAATTCTATTTTATATTTTTTTACAAAAATATTATATAACTATTATATTGTTGTGAGAATCGGGGAGTTAGTTTGAGAGATCGAGAATCACTATGATACTGAAAGCTAATAAGGTAAATTACACACGGATAATCGAGAGTCAAATTTTATGTTGGTCGATCGATCAAAAGTCCAACTTTGCAAATGTTGAGGAACAAAAGCTCATAGTACATAAAACCTCACAAGATGGTATCAATGAAGGATAAAAGTGTCTTCTAAGGTTATATGAGAGTTGTCTCGTGCGTTAAAAGCCTCTGGTTGTAAATCAAAGAGGATTACGAGGTAAATTAAGAACAACAATTTTATCAAGTACTTTTTTATGAGATGGATATCATAAAATGGGCATGTAACTCTTTAGAAGTCATATATTTGTCCTATGTCAGAAGTCACTTGACAAGAAATGTAGAATCAAGGAAATATGTTGACAAAATCAAAGAGCAAAGCACTAGCCGCTTTAGGGACTAAGTGGTGGCTAACTGCTTAGGCCATATGAACGTCAAAACCATTAAAAAAAACAGTTTTAGTATAGTTACTTGTAATATTTATATTCAAATTCAAACTCAAATCTTGTAACTATGGGGGAAGGGTTATAAAATATAAATAAGTTTTTTATTTATTTATTTTACAAGATGGTAAATTGTGAACAATTCATACATTTTGAAATGTCGCCAACAGAAAAAAAAAAAGGCTTTTGATTATTACAATTTTTGTTATAAGTTTATTTACTTTTCTTCGTTATTTATTTTCTACAAGTTACTTTGCTTTAGTATTCTTATTGTTTTGCATTTTCATGGATCAACATATCTACCCTTTTAGTTCAATCACTTTCTTTATTCACTTCATCGATTTTTATTCCATTTCATTTCAAAATAAACAAAAATACTGACTTGTTATGCTTGGTGTTAGAAAATGATTACTCAAATAATACTAATAATAATATAAATATGAAATAATATAATAATAATTATTAAATCAATAATAATACTAAGACAATATATAAAACAATGAATTTTAATCAGAGATCAACAATTATAATAACAATAATAAATAAAAGATAAAAGGTAAGGAGTAGAAATATCCTAGGTTGAGGCACGCATAGCGCTATCCTTAAAGAGAAAACGCACATACTACACATGGCTAAACAAATACACACTCATATGTGTTTCAAATCATATGCGTTTCTCTCCCAAGATACAACAACCCGTTAGATCGATCGAGTGCAGCGAAGGATCTTCGAACCTCATGAATACCATTGTCTTAAAGATAATATAGAAAAGAAAAACAATTTTTAGAGAACTCTAGTGTTTATTGTTTCTGTTATTGTGTCTTTCCCCATGCACCTAGGTGGTATTTATAGGTAGAAAAGGGAGACAAAGAAGTAAATAGTATTAAGAATATAGCTGTTAGCCATAAAAAATATTAACCCATAAATTAAAGGTCTATAAAAACATGAGTAACAGTAAGTTTTTTAATTTAAATTATTTATTTTTTAAATTATATTAAACTATTTCTAACAATACCCTACATAATTTAAAAAATAAAATAAAACAAAAAATATATTATCTTTTAAAACAAAATATTGTAGTTCAGCGTAAGGAACCTTCCGGGTCTGACCCTTACACCTAGTGCTTATAAACTTCCACTCGAGAAAATGTAGAGACTTAATCGCCTTGAGCTACATCCCATGTGATCGGGTTTTAGTAAATAACACATACAATATCGGTGTTCATTATAGATTCTAACCAGTGGGTGCACGTTACGACTTTGTGCATGTATCTTGTTTCATGAGTATCACTTAGAGACTTGCCCATGTCTCACAATGGCGGCCCCACCATCACACTCACTAGGTAAACTCTCAAAGGGTGGTTTGTGACTCACACCCCTACAATAATTGTCATTGGGTTTATTAAGAGGTATTTTATAAAATAAGCATAATAATGCACATACCTCAACCTTATTATTGCCATAATTTGTAGTACACCTCGCCATAGGAATGAGACATAAAATTTAATCAAATGATTTGGTGTATTTTAGTCAACAACAATTTCGTTGTTACCCATTGAACTCCATTCCATGGGATCGCCATTCATGTGGAGATGGGTGTCCATTGTTGCAACTAATTTATGGGCTATAATCTCATTCCCCTCGACGACTCAAATACTTGTTGTTGATGCATCAACCTTTTGATAAACAAATCTGCAATATTTCTTTTTGACCTGACAAAGTCAAGAGAGATAACCATGAGTAATTAAGTTTCTAATACATTTGTCTCTCATCATTATATGTCAATTATTCATTGACATTTTTACTAGAAACTTCAAATATAACAATTTAATTGTCAGGATGCATTGGAAATATGAATAATTTATGTTTGCATAGTAGATCATGACAACAACTTTTTAACATATTCCATGATAGGACACCTTCATCCAAGGTTAAAACATAACCATAACCAGCAGTTGATATTGTGCCACCAGAATCAATATCCAATTCTCATTAATATATATCATTCAATAATCTCAAGAAATTTATCAGAATAAATAACCAAAGATTTTTTTCTCTCATTAAGAGGTATATTAACCTTTACAACACACCCCCACACTTTGAAATATTTTTAATGTGGTTCTTTTTTCTTTCATCTCATAAAAAGTTTTATCTCAATCTTTTGTGTTCAAAATATGGTAAGCAAGATATAAAATTTCATTAATATAATGTTACACAAGCTAGAACTTGTAGAATAACATTTACCATATCAAAGCATTTCTTTCTTTCTTTCGCTGCACCATTATATTAACACCATACACTATATGAAGATGTTACTTAATGAATAATACCATGAGTTTCACACAAAAAACTCATTTATAAAGACATGTATCATCACTTCTTTAATTAATTAATTTTGCACCTCAAAATTTTATAATTTGAATGGTCTCTAACCAAAATTTCTCAATATATAACATGATATATAACATCTTTATCAATGGTAAGAATAGAAAAATATTGAAGCATGAATTAATATAACAACAAAAACATTAGCTATAGACATCACACAAAAAAATTCAAAGAGCAGGAATATCATTTATCCATAATTTCAATTATTGTTACCAATAGAAATAGAAATAATTGTACACATCAATTTTTAGGCTTAGTTGAAACTGATTTAATTATAACCATAAGAAACACATTAGTTCATAAAATGTGTTTTCAGTCTTCAGCTCTATATTGTTTTTAATTTTAGAAACAAATACAAATGAGTAATCAAAAATAGAAATAACAAGAACTTAGTTTTTCTCTCTAAGAATGTTATAAAATGATTACTCAAATAATACTAATAATAATATAAATATGAAATAATATAATAATAATTATTAAATCAATAATAATACTAAGACAATATATAAAATAAGGAATTTTAATCAGAGATCAACAATTATAATAACAATAATAAATAAAAGATAAAAGGTAAGGAGTAGAAATATCCTGGGTTGAGGCACGCATAGCGCTATCCTTAGAGAGAAAACACCCCTACTGCACAAGGCTAAACAAATACACACTCATATGTGTTTCAAATCATATGCGTTTCTCTCCCAAGATACAACAACCCGTTAGATTGATCGAGTGCAGCAAAGGATCTCCGAACCTCATGAACACCACTGTCTTAAAGATAATATAGAAAAGAAGAACATTTTTTAGAGAACTCTAGTGTTTATTGTTTCTGTTATTGTGTCTTTCTCCATGCACCTAGGTGATATTTATAAGTAGAAAAGGGAGACAAATAAGTAAATAGTAATAAGAATATAGTTGTTAGTCATAAAAAATATTAACCCATAAATTAAAAGTCTATAAAAACATGAGTAACATTAAGTTTTTTAATTTAAATTATTTATTTTTTAAATTATATTAAACTATTTCTAACACCTGGTTCTTATGAAAATTCACATAGAAAACAATTGAGTTCATCGATAGTATAGGTGAAATTAAGGCATAATTAATAATCTTTGTGTTAAGTTAGTTCTTTGTATTGATACTAAGACATAAAAACACCTCAATTAAGATTGAAAAACTAGTGTTTGTTAGTCCTGTGAAGAAGAACCCACATCAGAGAGGTTTAGTTGTAAGAAGGAGTAGGAAATCGATTAAAACTAATAAAGTTTTGAAGAAAAGTTAGAAATGAATAATATAACATATAGGTAAGCTAATGAAATTAAAACATGTTACATGTAACATTATCATCATTAGCTCAAATCAATAATTTACATCGAGAATCAAATGTCAATCTAAGAGTTTTCTTAGTTCAATCTCATGATTCACTCATAATATAAACATCTAACTTTATTCTCGGAAAACTTGTGAATTAAATAAATTCAGAAACTTTACATCTATCATAATTCGAAGACTATGCATCTATCATAACTTATTGTGCACTTGTTTTATATATATATATATATATATATATATATATATATATATATATATATATTCTATTTAAAAAATCAATATAATACAAACCTAGTTGTTCCCTTCCATTAATAAAATATCTCAGAAAACAAAAAAAAAATTCTATACATGTGATAATTTTTAGGTTTAAATTTTAAACATGTATTGATTATTTTGTTGATTTTTAAATAAAATAATTTTAAAAGAATCCATATCCATTCTGCTGAACTATTAATATGATAACTTAATGCTCAACTTAACACTTCAATCGTGTGAATAAACCGAAGAGATCAAAACAACTTTTTTTTTATATAAGAAATCAAAAATGTTTTCTTAAGAATAATACCAAGAAAAATATAAAAATTATTAGAGCTAAAAAATAAAGAGGAAATACATTGTAAAGACACTTGATTCTTCAATACAATTTTAATAAAAATAATAAAATTTACTCAATAATAATATTACTATTTTATATTAATTACAAAATTTTAAATATATATATATATATATATATATATATATGATTAGACGTTGAAATAAAATAACAATCATATAGCATAATTAAAAAATAAAATTAAACAAGAAAATTAAATTAAAAAAAATTAATTAAAACTCAACTTAAAATAATCATATTTATATCAACTTGAAACTTAATTGGAACTAAAATAAACTTATAATAAACACAACAGGGGAAGAAGGGAAGAAAGAGAGAGTTGAGAGAATTTTTATTTTGTTTTCGTATTTTAGCCTGCTAAGTTCATTCATTCTATGGAGTGCATTGATTAAGATGGTAAATGCTTGAGCATTACGTGACATTAACATGGAGCTTCTCCTTAATTTGGATGTAACTGATACCGAATCAAGATTGGGTCCATAACCTAGTGTCCTTAGGTTCCTTCACTCGGTGCAAAACATTTCACCGTTCTTCACACTCTACTTTATTTTCAACCCCAATCATCGCTTTTAACTTGGACTATATTTCAAACGAAGATAAACATGTGATGATTATCTTTCAAGTTCCTTGCCTTCTATGGGGTTGAACTGGGAGCACAACCATAAC